>NW_026692215.1:0-3252 GCF_021218885.2 Marmota monax
GCCTCTTAGTTCTGCTAGTACTATCTGCACAATGATGGGTCCAGGTCTTGCTTGACCATGTGGCTTTCCTTGGAAGAATCAGGGGCATCTCCTGTCTCAAATGACCCTCCTATTCAAGGCAAGTTCACTGATTGGGTTTTCATTCTCCAGTGGTCTCATTAATCTCCCTGATCAGGAGGTTATGTGGTCCAGAGTTGCAAAGCTCTTTAGAGAATTTCCCTGTTCCCTAGATTCAGACTGACTCAGAGGGCAAGAGTCAAATATTGGTTTTCTTGGCCTTTTTAATTTAACTTTAATTCTTGATCTTAAAGATCCAGCAAAGTAAGTTTCACCTTAAATTAAGAGTACTGGCTTTTAGCTGAAGTCAGGGCTACTTTGGAGTCATTCTGGTATATAGTAAGATGGTAGGCAGAACATTATCTCAGGGAAGGCAAGGCTCTTTATAAATCTTAGGTAAAGTGTTCTAGTATTGAAGTTGATCTTTGTTTCTTAAATATCATTTTATAAAGTTTACATATATTGTTGCTTGATGTTACATGAATACTAGCTAACAAAATATGATGTTACATTTGAATTCTACCCAGTGTATAGGACTTCATATTTATATTATTGATAACAGGTCCAGTTATAGAAAATTAAATGATATAAATAAATCTCCAATATGTTATTCTTATAAGTCTAAAATTACCATGCAACTTTAGTTTGGAGAACACCAGTTTGATATAATGTTTTTTTTGTTGTTGTTGTTGTTGTTGTTGTTGAGCTTCTAATTTAAAGACTTATATACCTGGAAAACATGAACACATTTGATATACAAAAAAGAGTAATACTACCACAATTACTATAGTTGATTTTATATTAATCAAGTTTAGCTCTTAAAGAAATAACATACTACAGTATTGCAAAATAACAGTTGTGATTTAACCACAGTTGTATAATGCTTAATTCCTTCAAGATTACTTGCTCAAAAAACTTACATATATAATCAACTTACACAGACCTTCTTTATGACTTACTGAATCCTATATAGCCAACATAAACAGACCTTCTTTATCACTTGTTTAAACCCTCTGATTTACTTAATCACATACACTCTCTTATCCCAAAACAAATTTTCCTTCTACTAAATCCATACTTAGAACCTTCTAATTTCTCTTTCCCATCTGTTAACTCCTTCTTTATTCACACTTTAAAACAATCCTTGTAAATTTCTGAATTTAGGCAAATTATTCCATTTTAATAAGTGATATTTTGTTATTTGAAGTACACAATTAATCTCATCTGTTTACCGTTTCATGAAAACACAAACAATGTTTAAGTGTATAGAAGTATACTGTTGTAGTGACAGACAAGGCAAGGCACCTAAGATAGCACTGAAGATGGGGAAACAGTTTTATTTCGTTGCAGCCAGATTCAGAGGGCACCTAACAGGAAGACCTTCCAGGAATTGGACAAAGGCATGGAAAAAGCCTGCTGTCCCAAGGAACTCACACACCCTGCTGCATTCAATTTCAGAGCAAGTCCCAGACACACCTTCAGCAGCCCCACCAGGACCCAAGGGAACCAGCTGTGAGCACCGTTGGGAGAAGGACCAGAGGCCAGGAAGGGCGCAGGCCTGCATGGGTATTGGAAGCTCATCCCACCACATCCCAGCAGTGTGACTTTGGGCAGGGCGCTGCACCTCTCTGTGCAGCCTGAGCATGGAAATGCACAAGTTAAGTGCCTGGTACACAGCAAAGTGGTGCTGCCATGGGCAGCAGTGCCAACCCCACCACCCTGGGAAACTGAGGCGGGCCCCAGGGTTGCACCCGAGTGAGAGGACTGACTGGCCAGGGGGACTGGCCCATGGCACTTGGCGCCTCGCCCTGCGCCGGGTCCCCGAATGTCAGGGACTGGGCAGCACTGCTGCAGCCTCGGGCATGTTGGGCTGCCTGAGAAGATGCAGGCCACCCACCTGACCCACTCCCTTTGCGGCCTTGGTCTCTGCCACTCTCAACCTCCTCAGCCCCCATCAGACTCCGCTGCCGCCCGCTGCTGACATATCGGCCCGCCACCCCAAGTACTCAGGAGACTTTGGGACTTGGCTCCTCTCTGCACTCCCCCGCCCTCACCCCAGGGACAGCTGACTGGTCTGGGTCACCGAGAGGGAGCCCGAGCCCGGTGTCAGGACTAGCCATTATCAGGACCTTTTATCCATATTCCCTTCTTGGAATCCTCTCCACTAACCCTCCTGACCTAGAAGGATTAAAACCAGGTGCTGTCATGCTTTAATTTGGGGCCCCCAAAGACCCCCAGAGACCTAGATCAATGTGAGCAGCAAAGAGGCGTTTATTGCGAGCAAGCTCGGTCCTCCATGCACAGCAACTGGGGGCACTGAAAGGCCCCAGCCCGGGGCCTTCAGAAGTATATACACTCTTTTGGGAAGGCAGGCACCCCACATCCATCACAGCATCTCTTAGCAAATCATCACACACCGCGGAAAATCCAACAACAACTCTAAAACACAATTAGCGGATTAAGTGGCCGGAGAGAATATGGAAAGGATTCTTGGTTAGTTCAAGGGGTTGATGCAAATAAACAAATGATTTGTTTAAACCACGAGGGTGTGGCAAGGGGGTCATGTGCCCAGTGGCAGGGATTCTAGTTTAGATATTGGCCACCACACCTACGTGGGAGCATCTGGAATTTCAGATATTTCAATATCTTGGCCTATCTTCATCAATCACCATCTTCGGCTTTTTTAGAACTGTTTCCACAGAGCTTTTCTGTGGTGTTTTCCTGACTTTAGGACTATAGTAGGTCAAAGGTTAAGTTTCAGAGCAAAATGAGTATATTACATTAATTCTCACAAGCCAGGGATTATCACTAGCCTAACAACTAAGAAAAACCCAGGATCAGAGGAATTCTCAGCCCAGTTCTACAAGAAGTTGAAAAAAGAATGAACACCAATTCTAAAATTATTTCATGAAATAGAAAATAGAAAAGACCTTATAACCTCATTCTATGAAACTGATATCAACCTGATGCAAAAACCAGACAAAGACACATCAAGGAAAGAACATTTCAGACCAGTATTCCTGATGAACAGAGATGTCATAATTCTCAATAAAATTATGGCAAACAGCATACAAAATCATATTAAAAAGATAGTACAACATGATCAGTGGGCTTTGTCCCAGAGATGCAGGGTTGGTTCAATACATGGAAATCAATAAACATATTTTTTAATTAAATAGATGTAAAGACAAGAAT
>NW_026692216.1:0-29287 GCF_021218885.2 Marmota monax
ACCCTAAGCCTAACCCTAACCCTAACACAAACCCTAAAACAATCATACCACTAAGCCTAAACCTCACCCAAATCTTAACCCCAACCCTAAAACTAAACCTAACACTAACCCTACCCCTAACCCTAACTGTAACAGAAACCTTAACCCTATGTCTAACCCTAACCCTAAAACTAACCATAACCCTAACTTTAATTCTAACCATAACCCTAATCCTAACCCTAACATTAACCCAAACCCTAAACCTAAACCTAACCCTCACCATAACCCTATCCCTAAACCTAATACTAACCGTAACCCAAAAACTAACATTAACCCTCACCATAAAACTAACCATGACCCTAACACAAAAGCTAACCCTAACCCTAACCCTAACCCTAAGTCTAACCCTAACCCTAACACTAACCCTAAACCTAACTTTAATCCTAATCCTAACCATAACCATAACCCTAACCCTAATCCTAATCCTAACAATAACCCTAACCCTTAACCTAAATCTAACCCTTACCATAACCTATCCCTAAACCTAACACTAACCCTAACCCTAACCCTAACACTAACCCTAAACCTCATTAAAACCCCAAACCAAACTCTAATACTAACCATTACCCTAACCCTAACCCTAACCCTAACCCAAAACCTAAACATAAAACTAACACTAACTGTAACCCTAACCCTAACACAAACCCTAACCCTACCCCTAACCTAACCCTAACTGTAACCCTAACCCTAACACTAAACCTAACCCTATCCCAAACAATAACAATAACTGTAAACTTAATCCTCACCATAATCCTATCCCTAAACCTAGCACTAAACCTCACCCTAACCTACCCTAATCATGTACCTAACCCTAACCCTAATCCTAACCATAACCATAAACCTATATGTAACCCTATCAGTAACCCTATAACAAAACCTAACCCTTACCCTAACACTAACCCTATCCTTAATCCTAACATTAACCTTAACCCTAACTTTACACTAACATTAATTCTAAACAAAACCCTAAACCTAACCCTAACCTTAACCTAATCCTAATCCTAACCCTAAAATTAACTTTAACCCTAACCCTAAAACTAAGCCTAAATGCAATCGTAACAATAACACAAACCCCAACCCTAATCATAACCCAAACTTTAACCTAACCCTAACCCTAAGCCTAACCTAACACTAACCCTAACCCTAAACTAAACCTAAACTTATCATTAACTTTAACCCTAACCCTAACACTAACCCTACCCTAACCCTAACCGTAATCATAACCCTAACCCTAAACCTAAACCTATCACGAATTCTAAGCCTTATCCTAACCCTAACACTAACCCTAAACTTAACCCTAATATGAACCTTAACCCTAAACCTAAAACTAACCCTAACCCTAACCCCAACACTAACCATATCATTAATCCTAACTTCAACACTAAACATAACACTAACACTAACCCTAACTCTAAGTCTAAAACGAATTCTAATCCTAAACCGAAACCTAACTATAACAGTAAAACTTACACTAACATTAACCCTAACCCTAACACTAACAATAACCCTAACCCTAACCCTAACCCTTACCCTAACCCTAACCCTAAACCAAACACTCACCCTAACCATCATCCTAACACTAACCCTAAACCTGTCTCTAACCCTAACCCAAATACTAATGTTAAACCTAACCCTAACCCTAACACAAACCCTAAACCTAAACCTAACACTAACCCTAAGCCTAAAACATAAGCCTAAACCTAATCTAACCCTAACGCTAACAGTTACCAAACCCTAACTGTACTCCTGACCCTCACCACTAACCTTAACACTAACTCTACCCGTAACTTTAACACAAACCCTAAACCTAATGATACCACTAAGCCTAACCCTCACCCTAACCCAAACCCTAACCCTAACACTAACCATAAACCTACACCTAAACCTAATCCTAAACCTAATCCTAACAGAAACCCTAACCCTAACCCTAATCCTAACACGAATCCTAACCCTAACTTTAGACCTAACCATAACTCTCACCCTAACATTAACCCTAACAATAACCCTAACCCTAAACCTAAGCCTAAGTCTCACACTAACCCTAACCCTAAACCTAACACTAACCCTAACTCTAACACTAGCACTCATTCTAAACCTAAGTATAACTTTAACCCAAACACTAATGCTAACACACACACACTAACCCTAACACTAATCCTAACCATAACCCAAACCCTAAACCTAAACCTAACACTAACCCTAAGCCTAAACCTAACCCTTACCCTAACCCTAACACTAACCTTAACCCTAACCCCAACCCAAACCTGCCCTAACACTATCCTTAACCCTAACCCTAATCCAAAGAGTAACCATAACTCTAAACATAAACCTAATGGTAACCCTAAAACAAACCCCAACCCTAACCCTACAACAAACCATAACCCTAACCCTAACACAAACTCTATCGCTAATTTTACCCTAACATGAATTCTAATCCTAACACTAAACCTAATCCTTAATCTTTACTTAGCCCTAACCCTAAACCTAATCCTAACACTAACTTTAACCCTAACACTAATACTAACCCCAACACTATCCCTAACTTTAACACAAACCCTAACTCTAACCATAACACTAATGCTAACTTTAACCTAACACTAACCCTAAACCTAACCCTAACCCTATTACTAACCCTAACCTTTATCCTAATCCTAACAGTATCCATAACCCTATCCCTACCAGGAAACAAAAACTTAACCCTATCCTAACAGTAACACTAACACTAACCCTAACCGTAACCCCAAAGCTATCACTATCAGTAACCCTAATCTTACCACTACACTTAACACTAACTCTAATCATAACCAAAACATGAAACCTCACACTAACCATAACACTAACCCTTAACCTAACCCTTTCCCTAATCCTAACACTAAGCCTAACTCTAACACTAACCTAAACCTATCACAATACTTAACAGTAACTCTTACCCTAGACCTAATCCAAACACTAACCCTAAACCTAACCCTAACCCTAACAATAACTGTAACACTTAACTTCAATGTAACCCTAACACTAACCCTATCCCCAAACCTAATCCTATCATTTATCCTAACCCTAACCCTAACCCTAACTCTAACTCTAACCCTCAACCTAAACCTAAACCTAACACTAACTCTAACCTAACCCTAACCCTAACCCTAACCCTAACCCTAACCATAACCATAACCATAACCATAACCATAACAATAACCCTAACTGTAACTGTAACAAAACACTAACCTTAAACCTAACACTACACACAACCCTAACACTAACCCTAAACCTAACCCTAACCATAACCCTAACACTAACACTAACACAAATTTTAACCGTAACCCTAATCCAAACCCTATCTTTAACCTAACCCTAACCCTAACACTAACCGTAAACCTAAACCTAACAATAATTCAAACCTTAACACTAACCCTAAGCCTCAACCTATCCCTAACCCTAACCCTAACATTAATCCTAACCCGAACCCTAAAGCTAAAGCTAAACCTAACGCTAACCCTAAAACGAGCTCTAACCTTAAACCTAACCCTAAATTTAACATTAACAATAACCCTAACCCTAACCTAAAACTAACACTAAACCTAACCCTAAACCTAACCAAAAACCTAACACTAACACTAACCCTAACTTTAACCCTAACACTAACATTAACATGATTTGTAACCGTAACCCAAACCCAAACACTAAAATTAACCCTAACCCAAATCCTAATTTTAACCCTAAAACTAACCCTAACCCTAACTTTAACACTAACCCTAACCCTAACATTAACCCTAACCAACCTGTAACCCTAAAACTAACCCTAACCTAACCATGCACCTCATTTTAACCCTCTTACTAACCATAACCCCAAATCTAAATCTAACTTTAACCTTAACACAAACCCTAACCACAACACTCATCCTCACACAAATCATAACTCTAACGCTAATACTAACCCTAACATTAACCCTAAACCTAATCTTAACCCTAACACTAAAATTAACCCTAAACATAACCCAAAGTCTAACTCTAACTCTAATTCTAACCCAAAAACTAACACCAACCATAAACCTAAATATAATTTTAAAAATAACCCTAATCTTAACCCTAACCCTAACCGTAACACTAACTCTAACCCTCATCCTAACCCAAAAAGTAAACCTAACGTATCACAAAACCTAACCCTAACCCTAAATCAATCCCTTACCCTAACCCTCATCCTAAGAATAACACTAACCCCAATCCTAACCCTAACAATTAAACTAACACTCACCCTAACCTTAACACTAACCCTAAACTTAACCCTTACCTAAACATAACCCTAACAATAACCCTAACCCTAACCTGAATCCTAACCCTAATCCTCACCCTAACACAAACCCTAATGTAACCCTAAACCTAACCCTAACCCTAATTCTAACACAAACCCTAAACCAAACCTAACCCTAAACCTAACCATTACCTAACTCTAAGCCTAATCCTCACCTTAACCCTAATGCTAAGCTGTTCCCTAAACCAAATGCTAAACCTAATACTAACCCTAATTGAAACACTAACACTAATGCTAAACCTAAATATAAGCCAAACCCAAACTCTAATGCTAACACTAACCCTAACCCTAAACTTAACACTAACCCTAACCCTAACCCTAACCCTAACCTAACACTAACCATAACCCTAACAGTTTACCTAATCCTAAACCTAAACCTTACCCTAAGTCTAACACTAAACTAACAATAACCCTAATTCTAACCTAACCCTAACTCTAACCCTCACCCTAAACCAATTCCTAACACTAACCCTAACCCTGTCTCTTACATGGACCATAACCTTAATCCTAACCGGAACACAATCCTAACATTAACCCTCTCTGTAACACATAAACTAACCATAAATCTAACACTAACCCAAAACTAAACAATAACCTTAAAATAACCCTAACCCTAACCACAACACTAATCCTAACCCTAAAGCTAACCCTCACCCTGAAACTAACCCTAAGTCTCTCCCTAACCCTAACCCTATACCTAACATTAATCCTAACCCAAACACTAAACCTAACCCTAACCCTTATCCTAAACATAACACTAAACCTAACTCTAATCCTAACCCTAACTTTAACACTAAAACTACCCCTAACACTAACACTAAATATAACTAATACTCAAACAATAACCCTTACCCTAACCCTAACCATAATCCAACCGTAATACTAAACCTAACCCTAATCCTAAATGTAACCCTAACACTAACCCTAACATTAACCCTAACACTAAACATAACCCTAACCCTAAAGCTAACTTTAATACTAACCCTAACCCTAACCCTTACCGTAAACCTAAACCTAACAAAATCCATAACCTTAATCCTAACATAAACCATAAATTTAACCCTAATTTAACCAAAAACTTATCCCTAAACAAAACACTAATCTTAACCAATACCTAACACTAACCCTAAAACTATTCCTAAGCCTAATAAGGAACTCTAATAAGTAACACTTACCCCAATCCTAAAACTAACCCTAATCTAACCCTAACCAAACCCTAACCCTAACTCCAACCCTAGTCCTAACCCTATTTTTAATCCTAACATGAACCATAAAACTAACCCTAATCCTAATTTAGCCCAAACCCTAATCCTCACCCTAACACTAATCTTAACCCTAACCCTTACCCTACCCCTAACACTAACTCTAATCCTAACCCTAACCCTAACCTAAACCTAACCCTAAACCTAACTCTAACCCTAATCTTAACCTTTATCATAACCCTAACCATTACCCTAACTGTAAACCCATCTCAAACCCTAACCCTAAAGCTAACACTAACCTAAACCATAACCTAACACTAACCCTAAGCCTAACCCTAAAACAAAATTAACTCTAACCTTAACCCTAACCCTAAACCAAAATTTTACTCTAACCCTAACCCTAACACTAACATTAAACATAACCTTAATCCTGATGCAAATGATAACCCTAACCATAACTCTAACCCTATGAGCAACCCTAACCCTAACACTACCCCTAAAACTAACACTAACCATAACTTTTAACTCTAACCCTAACTATAACCCTAAAACTAACCCTAAACCTAACCCTACCACTAACCCTATCAATAACCCCAATCCTAAGCATAACTCTAACCCTCACCATAATTCTAACCATAAGCTAACCCTTAACCTAACCCTAATCCTAAAACTAACCAAAAACCTAACTATAACCCTAACCCTAACACTTACCCTAACCCTAACCCTAACACTAACTTTAAAATTAAAGCTAACACTAACCTAAATTTTAACCCTAACATGAACCATAAGCCTAAGACTAATCCAAACCTAAACCTAATCCTAAACCTAACACTAACACTAACCCTAACCCTATGTTGAACCATAATTCACTTAACCCTAATCTTAATTCTAACCCTAATCCTAACCATAACCAGAACCTTAAACATAATTCTAACTGTAACCCAAAGACAAATCCTAACACTGACCCTAACACTAACCATAACCCTAAACCTACACTAACACTAATTTTAACCATAACCCTAAATTTTAACCTAACCCTTAGCCTAAACTTTACCTTAACCCTTACCCTAACCCTAACCCTAAACTTAATCCTAACCCTATCCCTAACCCTAACGATAACCCTATCCCTAACATATCACTAACACTAACCCTAACTTTATCCCTAAACCTAAATGCAACCTTGACCCTAACCTTAATAATAACCCTAAACTTCACCTAACAGTAACCCTAAACCTAATCCTAACACTAATCCTAATTCTAACCCTAATACAAACCCTAAAACTAAACCTAACATAAACACTAACCCTAAACCTAAACCTAAACCTAACCCTAACATTAACCCTTAACCTAACCCTATCCCTAACCCTAACAATTACTCTAACCCTAACACTAACCCTAACCTAACACTAAGCCTAAGCCTCACCATAATCCTAACACTAACCGTAATCTAAACCTAACACTTGCCCTACACTAAAACTAAATCTAAGTCTAATACTAACCCCAAAACTAATCCTAAACCTAACCATAACACTCAACGTACAATAACGCTAACACTAACGCTAACCCTAAACCTAATTCTAAACCTAACACCAATCCTACCCCTAACCCTAACATGAATCCTATCTGTAAATGTAAACCTAACACTAATCATAAACCTTAAACCTAAACCTAACACTAACCCTAACCCTAAACCTAACATTACCGTAACCCTAACCCTAACCATAAACCTAACACAAACCTTATAGCAAAACATGACCCTTACCATAACCTAACACTAACCCTAACCCTTACCTAACCATAACACTAACCCTAACACTAACACTAACCCTAATCTAACACTAACCCTAACCCCAACACTAACTTTCACTAACTATAACCCTAACACTAACAGTAACACTAACACTAACCGTAACACTATACCTAACCTAACTGTAACCTTAAAACTAACACTAACACTTTGCCTCACTCTAACCCTCTTCGTAACCATAACCCTAACTGTAACAACTGACCCTAACTCTAACCCTAACACTAACCCTAAACCTATGTATAACAATCAAACAAACACTTTTCCTAAACCTAACCATAACCCTAAATGTAACACTAATCCTAACCCTAACCCTAACACTAAACCTATCTTTTAACCCTAACCCTTACAGTAAATCTAAACCTAAACCTTACCCTAACACTAACTTAACACTAACCATAACCCTAACAGTATTGCTAAATCTTAAATTAACCCTAACCCTAACCCAAAACTAACCGTAACTCTAAATCAAAAACTAACCTTTACCCTAAACCTAACCATAACTCTACATTAACCAAACCCTAAGCCTACCACAACACTAATTCTAGCCCTAACTTTAACCCTAAATGTAACTCTAAACACATCCCAAACCCTAACACTATCCCTAAATTTAACCTAACACTAACACTAACACATACACTAAACCTAACCCTAACCCTAATCCTCACACTAACCCTAACCCTAGTAAAAACCCTAACCCTAATAAAAACCCTAACCCTAAAACTAACACTAACCCTATCCTACCCGTAACCATAAAACTAACCCTAAACCTAAACCTAAGCCTCATTCTAACTTTAATCATAACCATAACCCTAACACTAATTCTATCACTAACCCTAACAGAAACCCTACCCCTAACCCTAAACCTAAAACTAACCCTAACCATAACCCTAATCCTAACTCTGAAACTAACCCTAAAACTAACTTTAACCCTAACCAGAGCACTAAACCTAACCTTAAGCCTAGCCCTATCCCTAATCTTATACCTAACCCTAACACTATCCCTAACCCTAACCCTAACACTTACACTAAAGCTAACCCAAATACCTAATCCTATCCCTAACACTAAACTAACCTGCATGCTAAAACAAACCGTATACCTAACACTAAAACTAACCTTAACCCTAAACCTTACACTAACCCTGAAACTCACCATAACCCCAATCCTAAACTTAAAAGTAACTCTAAACATAACCCTAACACTAACTCTAATCCTAACACTAGGCCTAACCCTAACACTAAACCTAAACCTATCCCTAACCCTAACTCTATCCATAACCCTAACCCTGACCAAAACAGTAACCCTAGACCTAAACCTAAACCTAACACTAACCCTAACCCTAATGCTAACATGAACCTTAACCTTAACCCTAATGCTAACATGAACCCTAACCCTAACACTAATACTAACCCTAACATTAACCTTTACAGTAATCCTTAATTTAACATTAACCTTAACACTAACCCTAACCTAAATCCTAACCCTAACACTAACCCTAAACTTAACCCAAAACCTAACACTAACCACAACCCTAACACTTACAAGAAACCTAAACCTAAACCTTACACTAAACCAAACCGTTATCCTAATCCTATCCCTAACACTAACGCTACCCAAAACCTAACCCTAAATCTAACCCTAACACAAACCTTAACTCTAACCCTAACCCAAACCTAACCCTAAACCTAACTCTAACCTGAATCCTAACTATAACCATAACCCTAAACCTAACCTTAACCCTCACCCTTACAGAAAGACTAAGAGAAACCCTAACACTAATCCTAACACTAACGCTAACCCTAACACCAACCCTAAACCTAACATTAACACTAACTCTATCTGTAACCATAACCCTAACCCTTACACTTACCCTAACCCTAAGCCTAAGCCTAAGATGAACCCTAACCCAAACTCTAACCCTAACACTAACCCTACCACTAAACTTAACCTTATCCCTAACACTAACACTAAGTCTTACACTAAATTTAAACATAACTCTAACACTAACACTAACCCCTACCCTAACCCTATCACTAATACTAATCCTAAACATATATGAAACCTATCACTAACACTAACCCTAAACCTAAACTTAACCCTAACACTAACACTAGCCCTGATTCTATCCCTAACCTAACAGTAACACTACCCCTAACCGTAAACTTAACTGTAAACTTAACACTAACCCTTACCCTAACACTAAACCTAACCCTAAATCTAACCCTAAACCTAACGCTAAACCTAAACCAAAATCTAACCCTAACCCTAACACTAACAAAAACACTAACTCTAACCCTACGCATAACATTAAACTTAAACCTATTCCTAACCCTAACAATATCAATAACCCTAACTCTAACACTAACCTAATTACTAACACTAACCATAATCCTAACCCTAACCCTAATCCTAACCCTAACCCTAATCCTAACCCTAACAGTAACACTAACCCTTAACCTAACCCTAAACTTAACACTAACCCTAACCCTATCCCTATATCTAACCCTAACAGTAATCTGAATTGTAAGCTTAATCTTAATACTAACCCTAAACCTAACAATAAGCTTATAAGTAACCCTACCCGTAACCCTAAAACTAACTGTAATCCTAAAAGTATTCCAAACCCTAACACTAAACATAACCCTAACCCTAACTGTAACACTAAACATTACACTAAACCTAAACTTAACCCAAACACTAACCCTAACACTATCACTAACACTAACATAAACCCTAATACTAACCCCAAAAATAACAGTAACTCTAAAACTTACCCTAACGCTAACCTTAACCCTAACCCTAATGCTAACCCTAACACCAATTCTAAACCTAACCCTAACACTAACACTACCACTAACCCTAACCCTAACCCTACACATAACCCTAACCCAAACCCTAATCCTAACCCTAACCTTAAACCTAACACAAACCCTAACTCAAACCAGCACCCTAAGCCTAACACAACCCTAACCCTAACCCTTACCTAATCGTAACCATAAACCTAACACTAATAGTAACCCTAACCTGAAAACCTATCCTATCACTAACCCTAACCCTAACCCTAAATCTAACACTAACTCTAACCCTAATCCTAACACTAACCCTATCCTTAACCCTAACCATAACCATAACAATAACACTAACCCTAACCCTAAATGTAACCCTAACACTAATGCTAACTCTAACTGTAAACTTTAATCTAACCGTAAACCTATCTGTAACTGTAACCCTAAACCTAACCCTAATCCTAATATTAAAAGTAACACCAACACTAACCCTAACCCTATCCTTAACACTAACACTAAAACTAACCCTAAACTGAACACTAAACCTTACCCTTAATCTAACACTAACCATAACACTAACCCTAACCATAAAAATAACCCTAAAGCTAAACATCACCCTAACCCTAACACTAAACCTAACACTTACCTTAACCCTAACCCTAACAAAAACCCTAACCCTAACCCTAAAACTAACACTAACCCTAAACCAACCATAACTCTATCACTAACCCTAACCCTAAACCTAAACCTAATACTAACCCTAACCCTAATTCTAACAATAAACCTAAACCTATTCCTAAACCTAACACTATTTCTAACTCTATCCATAACCCTAACTGTAACACTAATCATAAAACTAAGTATAACCCTAACACTAACCCTAAATTTAGCACACACCCTAACCCTAACACTAACACTAACGCTAATCCTAACACTAAATCTAACACTAAACCTAACTGTAAATTTTACCCAAACACTAAACCTTAAACTAATCCGAACACTAACCCTAACTCTAAACCTAAAACTAATGTAAACCTAACAGTAACTCTAATACTAACCCTAACCCTAACCGTAACACTAACCCTAACACTAACCCTTAACGTAACCCTAACGCTAACCCTATCCCTAACCCTAACACTAACCATAACACTAACCCTAACCCTAACACTAAATCTCAACCTATCCCTAATTAACTTATTGGTAACCCTAACCCTAATTCTAACACTAGCACTAACCCTAAAACTAACCCTATACCTAATTTGAACACTAACCCTAAACCTAACCCCAACTCCAATACTAACCCTAATCCTAAACATCTCACTGAACTTAACACCTAACCCTAATTTTAACCCTAACTGTAACACTAACACTAACCCTATCACTAACACTTATACAAACCCTAAAATACACTTAACCCTAAAACAAATTTTTACCCTAAACCTACCACTAACCCTAACCCTAACCCTAATTCTAACCCTAAACCTAAGCCTATCACTAATGCTAACCAAAACTCTAACCCTAAACCTAACACTAAACATAACATGAGCCCAAACCCTAAAGCTGACACTAACCCTAACCTTAATTCTTACCCTCACCCTAAACCTAAAGGAAACACTAACCCTAATCTTAAACTTATCACGAAACCTAAACCTAACCCTAACCCAAACCTAACTCTAACACTAAACTTCACCATAACTAACCCTAACATTAACACAAAACCTAAACCAAATTTTAACTTTAACATAACCCTTACCCTAACCCTAACCCTAAAGCTAAAGCTAATCCTAACCCTAACACTAACCCTAAACCTCACCATTACCCTAAAACTAACACTAACACTAACCGTAATCCTAACACTAACCCTAAACCTAACTCTAATCCTTATTAAAACACTAGTTCTAACCCTAACCCTAACTTAACACTAAACCTAAACCTAGTCCTAACCCTAATCCTAACCCTAACACTAACCCTAACCCTAACCCTAACTCTACCCTTAAAACGAACCCTAACCATAAAACTTACCATAAACCTCACCATAACCCAAACCCTAATCCAAACACAAATCTAAACCTAACTCTAATCCTAACACTAATCTTAACACTAACCCTAACCCTAACCCCAATACAAACCCTAAAGTTAACCCTAACCCTAACCCAAACACTAACCCTAAACCTAAACCTAACACTAACCCTAACCCTAACCCTAACCCTAACCGCAACCCTATCCCCAACCGTAACCTGAACCCTAACCCTTACCATAAGCCTAACCCTAACTGTAACCCTAATGTAACACTAACCCTAACCCAAACATTATCCCTACAACTAACCCAAACAGTAACCACAACCCTAACACTAACCATATCCTAACCCTAACCCTAATTTTAACACTAACCCTACCATAAAACTAACCCTAACTCTAACCCTAACCCTAACCCTAATCTACAACCTAACACTAAACCTAACCCTTACCCTAAATTTAACTGTGTCACTAACACTAACCCTAACCCTAACAGTACATAACTCTATCCCTAACCCTAAACCTAAAACTAACACTAACCCTAACCATAACCCTAACACTAACCTAACACTAACACTAAACGTAACCCTCAATCTAACCCTCACCCTAAACTTAACAATAACCTTCACCCTAACACAAACACGAACCCTAACCCTACCCGTAACCTGAACCTACCTCTAACACTAAACCTCACCGTAACAATAATCCTAACTCTAACCCTAACTCAAACCCTAAACCAAATACTAACCTTAACCTAACCCTAACCCTAACCCTAACCAAAACCCTAAACCTAACCCTAAAGTTAAACCTAACCCTGACACTAACCCTAAGCCTCACCCTAACCCTAATTTGAAACCTAACACTAACCCTAAACCTAACTCTAACCTTAACTCAAAACTAAATTTAAACTTAACCCTAACTCTAACCGTAACACTAACCCTAACCCTAAGACTAATACGACCCCTAACCCTAACCCTAACACTAACTCTAACCGTAACCCTAAACCTATCACTTACACTAACCATAACAATAAACCTAAACCTAAACCTAAAATTAACACAAACCGTAACCCTAACCCTAACATGAACTGTAACCCTAACACTAACCCTAATGTAACCCAAACCCTAACCCTAATCCTAACACTAATCCTAACCCTAACCCTAACCCTAACCCTAACCCTAACACTATCTCTAACCCTAACCCTAACCCTAACCCAAACTTAATCCTCAACCTAACTCTAACCTTAATGCTAACCTGTATCATAATTCTAAGTATAATGCTAAGCATAACACCTACACAAACCCTAATACTAAAACTTACACTAACCTAAATCCTAATCCTAACACTACCCTAACCCTAACATTAACACTAACACTAACTCTAATTGTAACCCTAACCCCAACCCTAACACTAACCCTAAACCTAATCCTATCACAAACCCTACCGTAACCGTAACCGTAACCCTAAAAGAAACCCTAAAACTAACCCTAACACTAACACTAATCCTAACTTTAACCCTAACTCTAATCCTAAACTTAAATCTAACCATAACAATATCTTTAAACCTAACCCTAAACCTAACTATCCCTAAATGTAACCCTAATCTTAACTAACTTTAAACCAAAGTGTAACCCTAATCCTAAACCTAACAGTAACCCTAACCATAACCCTAATCATAAACCTAAAGCTAGCACTTACCCTATCCTTAACTCTAACACAAACCCTAAACCTAATCCTAACCCTAATCTAACCTAAACCTAAACGTAAATTTAACATTAACCCTAATCCAAACCCTCACCCTAACCCTAACCCTAACCTAACCCTAACCCTATCACTAATCCTAACTGTAATTGTAACACTAAACATAATCCTAACCATTACCATAACACAAATCTCAAACCTAATCAAAAAACTAACCCTAAACCTTATCCTAACTCTAACGCTAACACTAACCCTAAACCTAACCCTAAACCTAACCCTAAAATTAACAATAACCATAGCACTAAACCTAACTCTAAACCTATGCCTAACCTAACACTAACCCTTACAGTAAACTTAACCCTAAACCTAACCCTAATGTAACCCTAAACCTAACAATAACCATAACCCTAACACAATACCTAACATAAAACATAACCCTAAACATAAGCTAAACATAAACCTAAACACTAATTCTAACTTTTACCTAACAGTAACACTAACACTACCACTACCACTAACACTAACACAAAAACTAACCCTAACCCTAACCCTAACACTAACCCTAACCCTAAGCATAACATAACCCTAAAGATACCAGTAACATTACATGAAACATAACTCTAACCCTATCCATAACCCTAACCCTAAGCTTAAACATAACCCTAACCCTAACCCTAACACTAAATCTAATCCTATACCTAACACTAATCCTTACACTAACCGTAACCATCAACCTAGCCCTAACACTTAACTAACCCTAACCCTGACTCCAACCATAACACTAAACATAGAACTATCTCTAACCCTAACATTAAACCTAACCCCAACCATAACCGTATAACTAACTCGAACCCTAATCCTAATCTTAAATGTAACACTAACCCTAACCCTAACTGAACCCTAACCCTAACCCTAACCCTTACCTAACTCTAAACTTAACCTTAAACATAACACAAACCCTAACAGTAAACCTAACCCTAATCCTAACACTAACCATAAGCCCAAGAATAACCTATCACTAACCATAACCCTATGTCTAACACTAAATCTAACACTAACTCTATCCATGACCCTTACTTTAACCCAAAACCTAACACTAAAATTAACCCTTATGATAACACTATACCTAAACTACCCGTAACCCTAAACTAACCCCAAACCTAACCCTACACCTCACTCTACCCCTCTTTCCAATCATAACCTATACCGTAATTTTAACTCTAACCCTAACACAAAACCTAAAACTAACCCTTACCCTAACACAAACCATAATTCTTACCCTAACACTAACCTTAACACTAAACCTAACCTTAACACTAACCCTAACCCAAACCCTAACCCCATTTCTAAAATTAAACCTAACCCTAAACCTAACCAGAACCCTAACCCTAACCCTAACCCCTAAACTAACCTTAACTATAAACATAACCCTAACCCTAACACTAACCACAACCCTAACCCTAACTGTAACACAAATTGTAACCCTAATTCTAACCCTAAACCTAAAAGTAATCCTAATCCTATCCCTAACCCTAACACTATCCCTAACCCTAACCCTAAAACTAACACTAATACTGAATCTAACCCTAAACATAACCCTACCCCTAACCCTCACCCTAAACCTTACCCTAATGCAAACCCTAACCCTAATCCTAACACTAATCCTAACCCTTACCCTAACACTATCCCTAACCTACATGTAACCCTTAAACTAACACTAAACCTAACCCTAAGCCTCACTCTAACCCTAATCCTAACCATAACCTTGCACTTACCCTATCACACACCATTTCCCTCACATAAACACTAATCCTAACACTCACCCTAATCCTAAACCTACCTCTAAAACTAAACCTAAACCTAACTGAACTCTAACCATAACCGTACCCTAGAACAAACCCTAAACATAACCTAACCCTAATTCTAAAATGAACCCTAACCCTTACCCTAACTGTAACACTAAACCTAACCCTAACCTTAGCCCTAACCCTAAACCTACCCCTAACCCTAACACTCTCCTGAACCCTAACCCTAACACTAACACTAAACTAACCCTAAACCTAACCCTAATCCTAACACTAACCCTGAAACTAATCCTAAACCTAACTCTTACACTGACCCTAAACCTAACCCTAAACCTAACACTAACTCTAACACTAACCCTAACCCTAATCCTAACACTAACCATAACCCCAAAACTAACCCGATCACTAACCCTAACCCTAACCATAAACCAAACAGTAACCCTATCCCTAACCCTTACTTTAACCCTAATACTAACACTAACCCTAACCCTAACGCTAACACTATACCTAAACTACCCGTAACCTTAAAATTAACCTTAAACTTAACCCTATGCCTCATTCTAACCTTCTTTCTAATCATAACCAAAACTCTAATTTTAACTCTAACCTATCACAAAACCTAAACCTAACCCTTACCCTAATACAAACCATAATTCTTACCCAAACACTAAGCTAAAAACTAACCCTAACTGAAACCCTAACCCTAATTCTAAAACTAACCCTAACCCTAACTTGAACCCTAACCCTAATCCTAACCCCAAAACTAACTTTAACCATAAATCTAACCCTAATCCTAACACTAACCCTAACCATAAGCCTAATTATAACCGTGACATTATCCCTAACCTTAATTCTAATCCTAAACCAAAAAGTAACCCTAAACCTATTTCTAACCCTAACACTATCCCTAACCCTAACCCTAACACTAACACTAACACTAACACTAACACTGAACCTATCCCTAAACCTAACCCTACCCCTAACCCTCACCCTAACTCTTACCTAACACTAACCCTAACACTAAACTTAAATCTAAACCTCACTCTAACCTTAATCCTAACCATAACCTTAACCTTTACCCTAACACAAACCATATCCCTCACATGAACACTAATCCTAACACTTACACTAACCCTAACCCTCACCCTAACTATAAAACTAAACCTAAACCTAACCCAAACCCTAACCCTAACCCTAACCCTAGAACTAACCCTAAACATAAACCTAACCCTAACCCTAAAACGAACCCTAACCCTAACCCTAACTGTAACACTAATCCTAAGCCTAACCTTAGCCCTAATCCTAATCCTATCCCTTACCCTAACATTCTCCCTAACCCTAACCCTAACACTAACACTAAAGCTAACCCTAAACCTAACAGTAACCCTAACACTAATCCTGAAACTAATCCCAACCTTAACCTTTACACTAACCATAAACCTAACCCTAAACCTAACACTAACTATAACACTAACCCTATCCCTAATCCTAACAATAACCATAACCTCAACACCAACCCTATTACTAACCATAACCCTAAGCCTAACCCTAAACCTAACAGTAACCCTATCTTTAACCCTTACTTTAACTCTAACACCAACCCTAACCATAACCCTAATGCTAACTTTATACTTAAACTACCCATAACCCTAAACAAACTCTAACCCTTACCCAACACATCACTCTAACCCTCTTTCTAATTATAACCAAAACCCTAATTTTAACTGTAACCTAACACAAAACCTAAACCCAACCCTTACCCTAACATAAACCATAATTCTTACCTGAACACTAAGCTTAACACTAACACTAACTGAAACCCTAACCCTAATTTTAAAACTAACCTTAAGTCTAACTTGAACCCTAACCCTAACCCTAACCCAAAAACTAATCTTAACCACAAACCTAACCCTAACCCTAACACTAACCCTAACGATAAGCCTAACCCTAACCTTAACACTATCCCTGATCCTAATTCTAACCATAATCCTAAAAGTAGCCCTAAACCTATCCCTAACCCTAACACTATTCCTCACACTAACCCTAACACTAACACTAACACTGAACCTAACCCTGCCCTTAACACTCACGCTAACTCTTACCTAACAGAAACCCTAACCGTAACACTAATCCTAACCCTAACCCTAACACTAACCCTAACCAACAAGTAACCCTAAAACTAAACCTAAACCTAACCCTAAGCCTCATTGTACCCCTAATCCTAAAATTAACCCTAAATCTTACCCTATCCCTAATCTTAACACAAACCCTAACCCTTAACCTTACCCTAACACAAACCATATCCCTCACAAACACACACAATCCTAACACTAAACCTAACCCTAACCCAAACTCTAGCCCTAACCCAAATCCGAACCCTAACACTAACCCTAATCCTAAAACTAACCCTAAACATAACCCTAAATCATAGCCTAAAACAAACCCTAAAACTAACCCTGACCCTAACTGTAACACTAACCCTAAACATAGATCTAACCCTAAACCTATCCCTAACCCTAACAATCTCCCTAACCCTAACCTTAACACTAACACTAAAGGTAACTCTAAACCTAACCCTATCCCTAACACTAACCCTATCCATAACACTAACACAAAACCTAACCCTAACCCCAGCTCTAAACCTAAAACTAACCCTAAACCTACCCTTAACCCTAACACTATCCCTAACCCTAACACTAACACTAACCCTTACATTAACCCTAAACCTAACCCTAACCCTAACACTCTCACGAACCCTAATCCTAACACTAACACTAACCCTAAACCTCACCACAAATGTAACCCTAACTCTAACACTTACTCTAACCCTAATACTAACACTAAGCCTCAACCTAAGTCTAACACTAACCCAAACACTAATCCTAAACTTAACCCTAATTCTAATTGTAACACTAACCCTAATCCTAACCATAAACCTACAACTAACCCTAAAACTAACCCTAACAAACCTCTAACACGAAGCCTAAACCTATCCCTAACTAGAACCCTAACACTAACCCACACCCTAACCCTAACCTTAACACAAACCCTAACCATAATGCTAACCCTAACACAAACCCTAAGCAAACCCTAACCCTAACCCTAACCTAACTTTAACCCTAACGCTTACCTAACCTTTGCCTAATCCTAACCCCAACCATAACTCTATAACTAACACTAACCCTAACCCAAGCATAAACCGAACACTAACCTAAACCTAACTGTAACCGTATCACTAAAATTACCTCTAACCATAACCATAACCATAACAGTAACCTAACCCCAATCCTAACTCTAATTCTAACCCTAATGCTAACCCAAACTCTAACCCTAAACCTAACACTAACCCTAACACTAAACCTAAACCTAACTGTAACCCTAACTCAAAAACTAACCCTAACCCTAAACTGAACCCTAACCCTAACCCTAACCCTATCACAAACACTAACTCTAAACCTAACACTAATCCTAACACTAAGCCTAACTCTAAAACTAACCTTAAAGCTAAATGTAACCCTATCTTAACTGTAACTCTATCCCTAACCTAAATGTAAAACTAATCTTAACTGTAACCCTAACTCTAACCCAAACCCTAACCCTAACACAAACCCTAAAACTAACCCTAACACTAACCGTAACCCTAAAGTAACCTTAACCCTAACACTAATCCTATCCCTAACCTTAATCCTAAAAATAAACCTACCTCTAACCCTAACCCTTACACTAACCCTAACCCTAAACCTTACCTTAACCCTAACCCTAAGTCTATCACTTACCAAACCCCAACCCTAACCCTATCCCTAATCTTAAATGTAACCCTAATCCTAACCCTAACCCTAATCCTAACACAAACCCTAACCTAACCCTAAACCTAAACCTGTCATAACCATAACCCTAACCCTAACAGTAACCCTAACCCTGACCCTAGCATTCACCTAATTCTAACCCTAAGCCTAACACTAAACCTATCCCTAACCCTAACACTAACCCTTAACCTAACTATAACCCAAACCCAAACACTAACACTAACCCTAAGCTTAACTCTAACACTAACCCTAACCCTTACCATAACCCTAGCCCTACCTCTAACCCTATCCCTTACCTAAGCCAAATCCTCCTCCTAATGCTACCCTAGTCCTAACCATAATTTGTAGCCTTCCTCAAACCCTAACTTTATTACGAGTCCTAACATAGCCCTCATTCTAGCTCTAACACTAACCCTAACCCTAACCCTGACCCTTATTCTGACCCTAACACTAACCCTAGATCTAAACCTGACCCTATCCCTAAACCAAACCCTAACACTACCTGTACTGGTAAACCGATACCTAAACATAACAGTAACACTAGCACTAGACAAACCTAATTTTAAATAGAATCATAAATCTAGCCCTAGCCGTAAACAAAAACCTAGCACTAGCCCTAACAATAAGCATTAATCTAACATAAAAACTAAACCTATCACTAGACCAAACACTAGTCCTACTTGTGGCTCTAAACCTAAAACTAACCCTAACCCCACAATGACCCTTAATCTAATAGAAACTCTAGCTCTAAACCTAAAAGTAACCCTAACCCCACAATGACCCTTAATTTATAAGAAACCCTAGCTCTAAACCTTATCCTAAACCAAAACATAACCCTAATACTAGACTTATCCATTGCCCTTACCCCCAAACTAGCCTAAAACATATCCCTTGCTCTTACATTACCCAAGCCCCAATGATAGCCCTAAACATCACACAAAACCTAGTCCTTATCCTAGCCCTAAACCTAGCCCTAATCATAACACTAACCATAATCTTAGACCTAACCCTAATGCTAACCCTCTCCCTACCCTAACCCTAGCTCAAACTCTAATCCTCAGCCTAATTATAACCCTAACCCTAAACCTAACACTAGCCTTGACTCAAAACCTAACCCTCAACCTATCCCTATCCCTAGCTCAAATGCCTACACTTACCCTAACCCTAACCCTAACATTAACCCTAGGCCTAACCCTAACCCTAATCCTAACTTTAACCCTAGCTCTAACCTTAGTTCTAACCCTATACATTACCCTAAAGTAATGACTAACCCAAATGCTAACACTAGGCCTAACGATAACCCTATCATTAACACTAACCCTATCCATTACTCTAAACCTAACCATAACCATAAACCTAATTCTATCCATTACCCAAACCCTAACCTGAACCCACCGCTAATTCAAGTATAAACCCTAAATTTTAATCTAAATCAAACCCTACCCTGACCCTGACCCTAATAATACACCTGGCTCTAACATTGACCCTTACCCTGCACCTAAACCTTACAATATACATAGCCATAACCTAACACTAAAACTAATACTAACCATAAACCTAGACTTGACAATAGCCCTAGCCCTAATCCTTGCCATAGCCCTAACACAAACCCTGAGCCTAGCCCTAAACCTAGACTTAATCCTAACTCAAACCCTTACCTTAGGCTTAACCCTAATTCTAACCCTTGCCCTAGCCCTAAAGCTAGCTATAACCCTATCCCTTCTCCTAAACCTAATCCTAACCCTAACAATAACCCTAACCCTAGGCCTAAACCTAACACTAACCCTAGCATTAATCCTAGCACTAATTTAGCCCTAACCCTAACCCTACCCCTAACCTTATTCTAAAAAAAAATAAATCTAACTCTCTACCTAACCCTATTTATAGTTCTAACCTATCTGTAACCATAACCCTAACACTAGACCTAAACTTAGCCCTAACCCTAGCCATAGCCTGAAACATAATTCTAAACATAATAATAAAACTAAGCCTAAACTTCACCCTACCATTAGCCCTAACACTATCGCTAATCATAAAAGTAGCCCTAATCTAGGCCTAGTTCTAAAACAAAACTGAGCCATCGCCCTATCCCTAACCCTACCTAACCTTATACCTAGACCTGACATTAGCCCTATTCGTAGCCCTAGTCCTAGTTCAAAACCCAGCCTTAATCCTTACCCTGATCTTAACCCCAGCCCTATCCCTAATTTTAACCCTTGCCCTAGCACTAAACATAGCTGTAACATCATACCTTACCATAACACTAATGCTAAATTAACCCTATCCCTAAACCTAGGCCTAAATCTAACACTAACCCTAGCTCTAATCCTAGCCCTAATTAAGGCCTAACACTAAACATAACCCTATCTCTATACCTAAGACTAACTCTAACTCTCGCCCTAGCCCTAGCCATAGTTCTAAACCTATCCCTTACCATAACCCAAAACCTATCCCTATCCCTAGCCCCAACCTTTGCCCTAACATTTGCACTATGCCTAAAGCTGGATCAAACAAAAAACTTAAGCCTAAATCTCACCCTAACACTAGCCCTGCCCTAATGCTAATTGGAAAACTAGCCCTAACCCTAACTTAGCCCTAAAACAAAACTAAGCCATAAACCTAACCCTAACCCTTTACTTAAACCAAACACTAACCCTAAACCTAGCTCTAAACCTTGCCATAATTTGAGTGCTAAACCTAACCCTAGGAATAACTCTGACCCTGACTCGGATAATAATACTAACCCTAGCTTTAAACATTGCCTTAATTCTAAACCAAAAAGTATCCCTAATCAGAAATTAAGTTCTTTCATTAGCCTTAGCCCTAATGCTAACACATATCCTAGTGCTAATCTGAGCCCTAACCCTAGGTTTAACTCTAAGACTAACCCTAACTCTAATCCTATCCCTATCCCTATTCCTAATCCTAACCCTATCTCTAATCCTATCCCTTACCCTAAGTCAAACCCTCACCCTAATGCTACCCTAGTCCTAACACTAATCCTTACCCTATCCCAAACCCTAACCCTATTACTAGTCCTAACCCTAGGCCTCATTCTAGCTCTAGCCCTAACCCAAACCCTGACCCTTATTCTGACCCTAACACTAACTCTAGATCTAAACCTGACACTAAACCTAAACTGGACCCTTACTCTACCCCTACTGGTAAACCTATACTTAAACCTAACAGTAACACTAGCACTAGACCAAACCTAATCCTAAATAGAGTCATAAATGTAGACCTAGCCCTAAACACAAACCTTGAACTAACTCTAACCATAACCTTTAACCTAACACAAAGACTAACCATATCAATAGACCCAATGCTATTCATAATTCTGGCCTTAACCCTCACCCAAACACTGATGCTTACCCTAACACAAACCCTAGCTCTAAACCTTATCCTAACACAAAACCTAACCCTAACACTAGACTTATCCATAACCCTAACCCTAAAACCAGCCATAACCATAACCCGAGCACTTACAATACATATAGCTCTAATTCTATCCATAAACATCACACAAACCTAGCCCTTACATAGCCCTAAACCTAGCCCTAATTTTGTAACCCTAAACGTAACCCTAGACCTAAACCTAACCCTAACCCTAACCCTCGCCTAGTCCTAAACCTAGCTCAAACTTTAACCCTTTCCCTAAACATAACACAAACTCTAACCCTACCCTAGCCTTGACTCTAACCCTAACATCACCCTAGACCTAATCCTAACTCAAACCCTAATACTTACCCTAAATATAACTCTGACACTAACCCTAGTCCTAAACCTAACCCTAGCCATAAACTTAGCTTTAATTCTAGCCCTAACTTTAGCTCTAACCCTATCGATTACCCTAAAAATAAGCCTAAATAAAATGCTGACCCTAGGCCTAACGCTAACCCTATCACTAACAGAACTCTATACATTATTCTGACATTAGTCCTAAACCCAACCCTATCCATTATCCTAATCCTAAACCAAATCCTAATGCTAGTACAAGCCTTAACCCTAAACCTTAACCTAAACCAAACCATACCTAGACCATGACCCTAATAAAACACCTAGCTCTAAACCTGACCCTTATCATAAACATAACCCTTACACTAGACCTAGTGATAACCTAACCATAAAACTACCACTTTAACACTAAACCTAACCCTAAACCTAACCGTAACCCTAACAGTAACTATAAGGCTAACCCTAAACCTAAACCTAACAATAACTGTAACCCTAACCCTAACCCCAAACCTAAAAACAACTCTTACCCTAAACCTATCACTAACCCTAACCTAAATATAACCCTAACCTGAAAACTAATTTTAAACCTAATCCTAACCTTTACACTAACCCTAACCTAACCCTAAACCTAAACCTAAACCTAACACTAACATTAAACCTAAACCCAACCCTAACCCTATCATTAACACTAACCCTAACACTAAACCTAACACTAACCCTAACCCTAACCCTAACTCTAACAAAAACCCTAATCCTAAACCTAAAGCTAACTATAACACTAAACATAACACTAAACCTAAACCTATTCCTAACACTAAACATAACCCTAACATGAACACTAACCTTAAGGCTAACCCTAACCCTCAACCTAACCCTAACCATCACCCTAACCCTAACCCTAAACCAAACATTAACCCTTACCCTAAACCTAAAACTAACCCTAAACCTAACTATAACCATAACCCAAACACTAATGTTAAACTTAACCCTAACTCTAACACTAACCCTAACCTAATCCTAACCATAAATCTAAACCTAACACTAACCCTAAACCTAACCCTAAACTAACCCTAACACTAACCCTAATCTAAATCTAATCCTAACACTAACCTGAACTTTAACACTAACGTAACCATAACCTTAACCATAAACCTATATATAACCCTAACACAAATCCTAACCCTCCCTCTAACACTAACCTTAAACCTAACTCTAACCCTAACCTAACACTAACCCAAGACAAACCCCACCCCAAACCATAACCCTAATCCTAAAATAACCCTAATGCGAACCCTTACCTAACCCTAACCCTAATCCTAAACCTAAAACTAACCTTAACACTAACCATAACTGTAACCCTAACACGAACCATAAAACTAAACATAACACTAAGCCTAACCCTCACCGAAAGACTATCCCTAAACCTAACACTAATCCTAAAATTAACCCAATACCTAATCCTAACAGAAATCCTAATCCTAAACCTAACGTTAACCCTAACACTAAACCTAACCCTAATTTATCCTTAACACTAACACTTACCATAATCCTAGTCCTAACAATAGCCCTAACCTAACCCTAAACCTAACACTCACCCTGGCCCTAACCCAAAATCTAACACTAATCCTAATCCTAACACTAACACTATGCCTAAACCTAAATATAACCCAACCCAAACACTAACGCTAACCCTAAACCTAACCATAACACAAACCCTAACCCTAACCAAACCCTAACCCTAAAACTAACAAGAACCCTAACCTAACACTAACACTAACCTAACCCTAACCCTAACTCTAACACTAATCTTAACCCTAACCCAAACTCTAACCTACCCTAATCTAACCCTAATCCTACCCGAAACCGTAACCCTAACAATAAACCCAATCATAACCTTAAAACAAACCCTAACCCTAACCGTAAAACTAACCCTAACCTTAACCCTAATTTTACACTAATACTAATTCTAACCTTAACCCTAAACTAACCATAAAACCTTAACCTAACCCTAACCTAAACCTAACACTAACACTAAATTTAACCCTAAACCTAACTCTAAATCTAACCTTAACCCTCACCATAACACAAACCCTAACTCTAACAATAACCCTAACCTTAACCCTAACCCTAACCTATCACTAACTCTAACCCTAAACCTAACCCTATCACTAACCCTAACACTAACAATAACTCTACTGTAAACCTAACCCTAACCATAATGCTTACTCTAACTATAATTCTAAACCTATCACTAATACTAATCCTTATCCTAACCCTAAGACTAACCCTAACCATAACCCTATCACATATCCTCACCATAAATCTAACACCAACCTTAACACTAACCCTAACCCTAACCCCAACCCTAACCCTACGATTAACCCTAACTCTAACACAATACCTTACACTAACCTGAACCATAATCCTAACTCTAACACGAACTCTAATCCTAAACCTAACACTAATCATAACACTAACCCTAACATTAACCCTTACCCTTACCCTAACCCTAACCCTAAAACTAAGCCTAAGTCTAACACTAAAATTTAACCCTAAGCCTAACAATAACCTTCACCCTAACCCTAACCCTAATCCAAATTGTAACCCTAACCCTAATACTAAACCTAAAACTAAGTGTAACCCTAACCCAAACATTAATGCTAAACCTAACCCTAATGCTAACACTACCTCTAACCCTAATCCTAACCATAAACCTAAAACTAACAATAACACTAACCCTAACCCTAACATGAACCACAATTGTAACCCTTATCCTAACCTAACCCTAACTCTAATATAACCCTAAAACTAATCCTATCCCTAACACTAAACCTAAACCAAAAATTTAACCCTAATCTTAACCCTAACCCTAACATTAAACCTAACACTAACCCTAATTCTACCCATAACCTAAAACTAACCCTAAACATAAACCTAACCCTAACTCAAACACTAATCATAACCATAATGCTAAACCTAAACCAAATCCTAACACAAAACCTGACCATAACCATAACTTAAACAAAAAACTTAACCCTAACCCTAACCCTACTTAAACCTAACCATAAACCAAACCCTAACACTAAACCTAACAATAACCCTAAAACTAACCCTAACCCTAACCCTAACCAAACCCTAACCCTAACCCTAATGTAACACTAACCCTAAACCAAACTTTATCCCTAACCCAAATCCTATTCGCAACCCTAAAACTAACCATACCGTAACTCTAACCCTAATTTTAACACTAACCCTAACCATAAAACTAACCATAATACTAACCCTTAAACTATCCCTAACCCTAATGCTAACCCTAAACCTAAACTTAACCCAAACACTAATACTAACCCTAACCCTATCCTTAACCTTAACACTAACCTTAACCCTAACCCTAACCCTAAACCTAACCATGAACCTAACCCTAAACCTAACCCTTACCCTAACTGTAGCACTGTCACTAACACTAAACCTAACCCTAAAAATAACTTTATCCCTAGCCCTAAACCTAACATTAACACTAACCATAACCCTAACACTAATCTAACACTAACACTAAACATAACCCTAACTCTAACCCTCACCCTAAACTTAACAATAACCCTAACCCTAATCCAAACATGAACCTTAACCACACCCCTAACCCAAACCTAACTCTAACACTAAACCTCAGTGTAACCCCAAAACTAACCCTAACCCTAACACAAAACCTAAACCAAATACTAACCTTAACCTAACCCTAACCTTAACATTAACCCCAACCCTAAACCTAAACCTAAACCTAAAACTAAACCTAATCCTGACACTAATCTTAAGCCTCATCCTAATTCGAAACCTAACACTAACACTAACCGTAACCTTATCACTAACCCTAAACCTAACTCTAACCTTAACCCAAACACTAAACCTAAACTTAACCCTAATTCTAACCATAACACTAACCCTAACTGAAAACCTAACCCTAACATTAACACAAACCCTAACCCTCACATTAACACTAACTCTAACCGTAACACTAAACCTATCCCTAACACTAACCCTAACCCTAACACTAACCCTAAACCTAAACCTAAAACTAACACAAAACATAACCCTTACCCTAACATGAACCATAACCCTAACCCTTACCCTAATTTAACCTAAACCCTAACCTTAATCCTAACACTAATCCTAACCCTAACCCTAACCTTAACACTATCTCTAACCCTAACCCTAAACCTAACCATTATCCTAAACCTAACCTAACCCTAAACCTCAACCTAACTCTAACCCTAATCCTAATATTTATCATAACCATAACTATAACCCTAACCCTAACCCTACACAAACACTAATGCTAAACCTTACACTAATCTAAACACTAATCCTAACACTAACAATAACTCTAACCATAATCCTAAACCTAACCCTAAATTTTACCCTAACTGTAACCTTAACCCTAACCCTAAAACTAACCCTAAATGGAATCCTAACACAAACCCTACCGTAACCCTAATCCTAACCCTAAAGGAAACCCTAACCCCAACCTTAAAACTAACCCTAACACTAATATTAATCCTAATTTTAACACAAACCCTAATCCTATCCCTAAACATAACCATAACAATATCTCTAAACCTAACCATACACCTAAAGCTATCCCTAAACCTAACTCTAATCCTAACACTAAATCCAAACCTAAGTATAACCCTAACCCTAACCCTAACACTAACCCTAACCGTAACCCTAACCATAAACCTAAAGCTAACACTTACCCTAACCTTAACCCTAACATGAACACTAAACCTAACCCTAACTCTAACCTAACCATAAACCTAAACTTAACAATAATATTAACCCTAATACTAAACCTTAACTGAAGCCTAACGCTAACCTTAACCCTGCTATAAACCTGACTTAAGCCTAACCCTAACGCTTACCCTAACCATAACCGTAAACCTAAACATAATCCTAACCATAACACTAACACAAATCCTAACCGTAACCCAAACACTAACCCTAATCCTAACCTTAACTCTAACACTAACACTAACCCTATCCCTAAAACTAACATTATCCCTAAAATTACAATAAACATAACACTAAACATAACACAAACCCTAACCGTATCCTAACACTAACCCTTACAGTAATCCTTACCCTAACCATAACCCTAAAATTGATGTAACCATAACCCTAAGCTTAACCATAACCCTAACACAATCCCTAACCCAAAACATAACCCTAAACATAACCTAACACTAGCCCTAACTTTTAACTAACACTAACTTTAACATTAACACTAACACTTACACTAAAACTAACCCTAACCCTAACACTAACACTAATCCTAAATGTAACATAACCCTAACCATAACAGTAACACTAACACTAACCATAACACTAACTCTAACCATAAACCTAACCCTAATCCTAAACACAACATTAACCCTAACCCTAACAATAACACTATATCTAATCCTATCACTAACATTAATCCTACACTAACCCTAACCCTAAAAATAGCCCTAACACTTACCCAACCCTAACCCTAACTCTAACCCTCACACTAACCCTAAAACTAACCCTAACCCTAACACTAACCCTAACCCCAATCCTAACGCTATAACTAACTTTAACACTAACCCTAACTGAACCCTAAACCTAAACTTAAACCTAAAATAAGCCCTAACACTAAACCTAATGCTAATCCTAACACTAACCATAACCCCAACAATAACCCTATCACTAACGCTAATCCTAAGCCTAAACCTGAACCTAACACTAACCCTATCCCTGACTCTTACTTTAACCCTAACACTAAACTAACCCTAACACTTACCCTAACGCTATACCTAAACTACCCATAATCCTAAATCTAACGCTAATCCAAACCTATGCCTCACTCTAACCTTCTTTCTAGTCATAACCAAAACCCTAATTTTAACTCTAAACCAAACAAAAAACTTAAACCTAACCCTTGCCCTAACACAAACCATAATTCTTACCCTAACACTAACCTTGACAATAATCCTAACACAATCCCTAACCCCAATTTTAAAACTAAACCTAACCCTTACCAGAACCCTAACACTAACCCTAATCCCAAA
>NW_026692217.1:0-43959 GCF_021218885.2 Marmota monax
AGGGTTAGGTTTAGTTTTAAAATTGGGGTTATGGATTGGGTTAGGATTATTGTCAAGGTTAGTGTTAGGGTAAGAATTATGGTTTGTGTTATGGCAAGGGTTAGGTTTAAGTTTTTTGTTAGGTTTAGAGTTAAAATTAGGGTTTTTTCTTATGATTAGAAAGAAGGTTTTAGTGAGGCATAGGGTTGGATTAGGGTTAGATTTAGGATTATGGGTAGTTTAGGTATACTGTTAGGGTAAGAGTTAGGGTTAGTTTAGTGTTAGGGTTAAAGTAAGAGTCAGGGATAGGGTTAGTGTTAGGTTCAGGTTTAGACTTAGGATTAGCGTTAGTGATAGGGTTATTGTTGGGGTTATGGTTAGTGTTAGGATTAGCATTAGGTTTATTGTTAGGGCTTCTTTTAGGTTTAGGTTTAGGTTTAGGGTTCAGTTAGGGTTAGTGTTAAAGTTAGTTATAGCGTTAGGATTGGGGTTAGGGTTAGTGTTGGGGTTAGGGTTAGTTTTAGGGTTAGTGTGAGGGTTAGAGGTAGGGTTAGGGTTGGGTAAGTGTTAGGGCTTTGTTTAGGGTTAGGGTTAGTGTAGGATTAATGTTAGTGAGAGGACTAGATATAGTGTTAGTGTTAGGGTTAGGGTTAATGTTGTGTTTAGGAGTAGGGTTAGGTTTATGATTAGAGTTAGTGTTATGGTTAGTGTTAGTGTTACTGTTATGGTTACGGTTATGTTACATTTAGGATTAGTGTTAGTGTTAGGGTTAGGGTTATTTTTAGTGTAAGTGTTAGTGTTAATGTTAAAGTTAGTGTTAGTTAAAAGTTAGGGCTAGTGCTAGGTTATGTTTAGGGTTATGTATTGGGTTAGGGATTGTGTTAGGGTTATGGTTAAGCTTAGGGTTATGGTTACATCAGGTTTAGGGTTATGGTTATGGTTAGGATTACTGTAAGGGTTAGTGTTAGGATATGGTTAGGGTTTGGGTTAGGTTTAGTGTTATGGTTATTGTAATTTTAGGGATAGTGTTAGTTTTAGGGACAGGGTTAGTGTTAGTGTTAGAGTTAAGGTTAGGATTAGGGTTAGTGTTCGGGTTATGGTTAGGATTTGTGTTAGTGTTATGGTTAGGATTATGTTTAGGTTTACAGTTATGATTAGGGTAAGCGTTAGGGTTAGGGTTAAATCTGGTTTATGGTAGGGTTAAGGTTAGCGTTAGGCTTCAGGTAAGGTTTAGTATTAGGGTTAATATTAGTGTTAAGTTTAGGTTTATGGTTAGGTTAGAGTTAGGGTTAGGTTTAGTGTTCATGTTAGGGTTAAGGTTAGATTAAATGTTAGTTTTAGTTTTATTGTTAGGGTTACGGTTAGGGTTAGTGTTAGGGTTAGAGTTAGGGTTATACTTAGGTTTCAATTTAGTGTTAGGATTAGTGTTAGGTTTAGGGATAGCTTTAGGCATAGGGTTAGGTTTATAGATATTGTTATGGTTAGGTTTAGAGATAGGATTAGGGTTAGTGTTAAAATTAGGATTAATATTAGTGTTAGGGTTAGTTTTAAAGTTAGGGTTAGGGTTTCCTTTAGAGTTAGGATTAGGGTTACGGTAGGGTTTGTGTTAGGATTACATTTAGGGTTAGTTTTAGGGTTAGGGTTAAGGTTACAGTTAGGGTAAAATTTAGGGTTAGGTTTAGGATTATGGTTAGAGTTAGTGTTAGTGTTAGGATAAGGGTTTAGATTAGAGTAAGGTTTAGCATTATTGTTTGCGTAGGGTTTAGGGTTAGGGTTATAGTTAGGGTTATGATAAATATTAGGATTAGAGTTATAGTTAGGTTGAGGTTTATGGTTATGTTAGGGTTAGGATAATGGTTAGGTTTAGGGTTAGGTGTAGAGATAGTGTTAAGGTTAGGGTTAGGGTTAGGATTCGTGTTAGGATTAAGGTTAGGGTTTAGGTTAAATTAGGGTAAGGGTTAGGGTTATGGTTCATGTTAGGGTAAGGGTTATGATTTGTGTTAGTTTTAGGTTTGGGTTTAGGGTTAGTGTTAGGGTTATGGTTAGTTTTAGGGTTAGGTTTAGTGTTACTGTTAGAGTTAGTGTTAATGTGGGGGTTAGGGGTTGTGTTAGTGTAAGGGTTAGGTTTTCGGTTAGGGTTAGTGTTACGGTTAGAATTAGGGTTAAGTTTAGGTTTAGTGTTTGGGTTAAGGTTAGAGTTAGGTTTAGGGTTAGTGATAAGGTTACGGTTCAGGTTAGTGTTAGGTTTCGAATTAGGGTGAGGCTTAAGATTAGTGTCAGGATTAGGTTTAGTTTTAGGGTTAGGTTTAGGGTTAGGTTTAGGGTTGGGGTTAGGGTTAAGGTTAGGGTTAGGTTAAGGTTAGTATTTGGTTTAGGTTTTGTGTTAGGGTTAGGGTTAGGGTTAGGTTTAGTGTTATGCTGAGGTTTAGTGTTAGAGTTAGGTTTGGGTTAGGGGTATGGTTAAGGTTCGTGTTTGGATTAGGGTTAGGGTTATTGTTAAGTTTAGGGTGAGGGTTAGAGTTAGGGTTATGTTTAGTGTTAGTGTTAGATTAGTGTTAGGGTTATGGTTAGTGTTAGTGTTAGGTTTAGGGCTAGGGATAAAGTTATTTTTAGGGTTACGGTTAGTGTTAGTGACAGTGCTACAGTTAGGGTAAGGATTAGGTTTAGGGTTAGGTTCAAGGTTAGGTTTAGGGTTAGGGTTAGGGTTAAGGGTAGTGTTAAGGTTAAAAATAGGGTTAGGGTTAGTATTAGTGTTTGGGTTAAGTTTAGGTTTAGGGTTAGCATTAGGGTTAGGGATAGTTTAAGGGTTAGTATTATGGTTAATTTTATGGTTAGGGTTAGTGTTAAAATTAGGGTTAGGGTTACGGTATGATTAGTTTTAGGGTTGCGGATAGGATTTGGGTTAGGGATAAAGTTTGGTTTAGGGTTAGTGTTACATTAGGGTTAGGGTTAGGGTTTGGTTAGGGTTAGGGTTAGGGTTAGTTTTAGGGTTAGTGTTAGGTTTAGTGTTAGGGTTAGGTTTATGGTTAGGTTTAGGTAGGGTTAGGGTTAGGATTCAGTTTTTTGTTAAAGTTATGGTTATGGTCAGGTTTTGTGTTAGGATTAGGTTTAGGTTTAGCGTTATGGTTATGATTAGTGTTTGAGTTAGGGTTAGGTTTAGGTTTAGGGTTAGTTTTAGGTTATGGGTAGAATTAGGGTTAGTGTTAGGTTTAATGTTAGGGTTAGGTTAGAGTTAATATTAGGGTTAAATTTTTGGTTTAGGGTTAGTGTTAGGGATAGGATTAGTGTTAGGGTTATATTAGGGTTAGGGTTAGGTTAGGATAAAGGTTACAATTATGGTTCATGTTAGGGTTAGGGTTAGTGTTATTGTTAGTTTTAGGTTTATGGTTAGGATTAGGGTTAGAGGTAGTGTTAGCATTAGGGTTAGGTTTAGCATTAGTGTTTGGGTTAGGGTTACACTTAGTTTTAGGTTTAGTGTTAGGGTTAGGGTTACGATTTGGATTAGGGTTAGGGTTAGGGTGAAGGTTATTGTTAGGTTTAGGGTTAAATTAAGTGTTAGACTTAGGCTTAGTTTTAGGGTTAGGGTTAGGGTAAGGGTAAGGGTTAATGTTAGGGTTAGTGTTATGATTAGTGTTAGGTTTAGGATTAGAGTTCGTGTTAGAGTTAGGGTTATGGTTCAGGTTAGTGTAAGGTATTGTGTTAGAGTTAGGGTTAATGATAGGGTTAGGGTTGGGGTTAGGGTTAGGGTTAGTGTTAGGGTTAGGATAAGGATTACTATTAGTGATAGGTTTAGAATTATAGTTAGGGTAAGCATTATGGTTAGGGTTAGGTTTACAGTAGAGTTATTGTTAGTGTTAGGGTTAGTGATAGGGTTAGGTTTAGGGTTAGAGTTAGTGATAGGTTAGGGTTAGGGTTAAGGTTAGGGTTATGGTTAGAGTTAGGGTTTGTGTTATGGTGAGGGTTAGGGTTAGATTTAGAGTTAGGTTTAGGGTTAAATTTAGTGTTAGTGTTAGGTTTAGGTTAGGGTTAGGTTAAGGTTTTATGTTTAGTTTAGGGTTAAGGTTAGAATTAGTATTAGTGTAAAATTAAGGTTAAGATTAGGGTTAGCTGTACGGTTAGGGTTAAGGTTTGTTTTAGGTTTATGATTGGGGTTATTGTTAGGGTTACGGTTTCGGTTAGGATTAGGGTTAGATTAGGGTAGGTTAGAGTTTGGGTTAGGGTTAAGATTAGTGTTAGTGTTAGGGTTAGGGTTAGGTTAGTGTTAATGTTAGTTTAGGGTTCTTGTTAGGTTTGTGGTTAGGGTTTGGTTAGGGTTAGGGTTTGTGTTAGGGTTAGGTTTAGGGTTAGCATTAATATTTGGGTTGGGTTATATTTAGGTTTAGGCTTAGTGTTAGTGTTAGGATTAGGATTAGTGTTAGATTTCGGGTTAGGGCTAAGGTGAGTGTTAGGTTTAGGGTTAGGTTAGGGCTATTGTTAGGAGTAGGATTATGGTAAGTGTTAGGGTTAAGGATAAATTAGGGTTAGGTTTAGTGTTAGGGTTAACGTTAGGTTTAGGATTAGGATTTCTGTTAGGATTAGGAATTGGGTTAGTTTTAGGATTAGTGTTAGGTTTATGGATAGTCTTTCGGTGAGGGTTAGGCTTAGTGTTATGTTTAGTTTTATGGTTCGTATTATGGTTACGGTTATGGTTAGTGTTAAGGTTAGTTTTAGGTTTAGGATTAGGGTTAGGTTTAGGTAAGGGTTCACATTAGGGTTATTTTAGGATTAGGGTTATGGTTTGGGGTGGGGTTTGTCTTGGGTTAGTGTTAGGTTAGGGTTAGAGTTAGGCTTAAGGTTAGTGTTAGAGGGAGGGTTAGGATTTGTGTTAGGTTTATATATAGGTTTATGGTTAAGGTTATGGTTACGTTAGTGTTAGATTTCAGGTTAGTGTTAGGATTAGGTTTAGGTTAGGTTTAGTGTTAGGCTTAGTTTAGGGTTAGGTTTAGGGTTAGTGTTAAGTTTAGATTTATGGTTAGGATTAGGTTAGGGTTAGTGTTAGAGTTAGGGTTAAGTTTAACATTAGTGTTTGGGTTATGGTTATAGTTAGGTTTATGGTTAGTTTTAGGTTTAGGGTAAGGGTTAATGTTTGGTTTAGGGTTAGGGTTAGGTTAGGGTTAGGTTGAGGGTTAGGGTTAGCCTTAAGTTTAGTGTTCGTGTTAGGGTTATGTTTAGTGCTAGGAATAGGTTTAGGTTTAGTGTTAGGTTTAGTGTTATAGTTAGCTTTAGGCTTAGGATTAGGGTTTGTGTTAGGGTTAGGGTTAGGGTTAGTGTTAGGTTTAGTGTTAGGGTTAGTGTTAATGAGAGGGTTAGGGTTGGGTTTAGGTTTAAGGTTAGTGTTAGGTTTAGGATTAGGTTTAGGGTTAGGTTAGGGTTAGTGTAAGGGTTAGGATTAGGTTTAAAATTAGTTTTCGGGTTAGGGTTATATTTAGGTTAGGGTTTGTGATAGGTTTAGGGTAAGAGTTATTTTTAGGTTTGGGGTTAGGGTTAGGGTTACAGTTATTGTTAGGTTTAGGTTTAGGGTTAGCCTTAGAGTTACTGTTAGGGTTACGGTTAGATTTAGGGTTAGGTTTAGTGTTAAAGTGGTAGTTTTATGGTTAGGTTATGGATAGGTCTAGTGTAAGGTTTAGGTTTATGATAAGGGTCAGGTTTTGAGCTAGGTGTTTTATTAGGGTCATGGTCCAGGTATGGTTTGGTTTAGGTTAAGGTTTAGGGTTAAGGCTTGTACTAGCATTAGGATTTGGTTTAGGATTAGGATAATGGATAGGGTTAGGTTTAGGACTAATGTCAGAGTAATGTATAGGGTTCTGTTAGCGATAGGGTTAGCGTTAGGCCTAGGGTCAGCATTTGATTTAGGCTTATTTTTAGGGTAATCGATAGGGTTAGAGCTAAAGTTAGGGCTAGAATTAAAGTTAAGTTTATGGCTAGGGTTATGTTTAGGCCTAGGGTTAGTGTCAGAGTTATATTTAGGGTAAGTATTAGGGTTTGAGTTAGGGTTAGGTCTAGGGTGATGTTAGGGTTAGAGTCAAGGCTAGGGTAGGGTTAGAGTTTGTGTTATGTTTAGGGAAAGGGTTAAAGTTTGAGCTAGGTTTAGGACTAGGGTGAGGGTTAGGGTTAGGGTTAGGTTTAGGTCTAGGGTTACATTTAGGGTTACAAAATTAGGGCTAGGTTTAGGGCTAGGATAAGGGCTAGGTTTGTGTGATGTTTATGGCTAGAATTAGGGCTATGTGTATTGTAAGTGCTCGAGTTATGGTTATGGCTAGTTTTAGGGTTAGGGTTATGGATAAGTCTAGTGTTAGTTTTAGGTTTTGTGTTAGGATAAGGTTTAGAGCTAGGGTTTGTGTTAGGGTAAGCATCAGTGTTTGGGTTAGGGTTAGGGCCAGAATTAGGAATAGCATTGGGTCTATGGATACGGTTAGTCTTTGTGTTAGGTTAAAGGTTATGGTTAGAGTTAGTTCAAGGTTTGTGTTTAGGGCTAGGGCTAGATTTATGACTCTATTTAGGATTAGGTTTGGTCTAGTGCTAGTGTTACTGTTAGTTTTAAGTATAGGTTTACCAGTAGGGGTAGAGTAAGGGTCCAGTTTAGGGTTAGTGTCAGGTTTAGATCTAGAGTTAGTGTTAGGGTCAGAATAAGGGTCAGGGTTTGGGTTAGGGCTAGAGCTAGAATGAGGCCTAGGGTTAGGACTAGTAATAGGGTTAGGGTTTGGGATAGGGTAAGGATTAGTGTTAGGACTAGGGTAGCATTAGGGTGATGGTTTGGCTTAGGGTAAGGGATAGGATTAGAGATAGGGTTAGGATTAGGGATAGGGATAGTGATAGGATTAGAGTTAGGGTTAGTCTTAGAGTTTAAACCTAGGGTTAGGGCTCAGATTAGCACTAGGATATGTGTTAGCATTAGGGCTAAGGCTAATGAAAGAACTTAATTTCTGATTAGGGCTACTTTTTGGTTTACAATTAAGGCAATGTTTAAAGCTAGGGTTAGTATTATTATCCGAGTCAGGGTCAGAGTTATTGCTAGGGTTAGGTTTAGCACTCAAATTATGGCAAGGTTTAGAGCTAGGTTTAGGGTTAGTGTTTGGTTTAAGTTAAGGGTTAGGGTTAGGTTTAGGGCTTAGTTTTGTTTTAGGGCTAAGTTAGGGCTAGGGCTAGTTTTCCAATTAGCATAAGGGACAGGGCTAGTGTTAGGGTGAGATTTAGGCTTAAGTTTTTTGTTTGATCCAGCTTTAGGCATATTGCAAATGTTAGGGCTAAGGTTGGGGCTAGGGATAGGGATAGGTTTTGGGTTATGGTAAGGGATAGGTTTAGAACTAGGGATAGGGCTAGGGCGAGAGTTAGAGTTAGTCTTAGGGATAGAGATAGGGTTATGTTTAGTGTTAGGCCTTAATTAGGGCTAGGATTAGTGCTAGGATTAGTGTTAGATTTAGGCCTAGGTTTAGGGATAGGGTTAATTTAGCATTAGTGTTATGGTAAGGTATGATGTTACAGCTATGTTTAGTGCTAGGGCAAGGGTTAAAATTAGGGATAGGGCTGGGGTTAAGATCAGGGTAAGGATTAAGGCTGGGTTTTGAACTAGGACTAGGGCTAGGAATAGGGCTAATGTCAGGTCTAGGAATAAGGTTAGGTAGGGTTAGGGATAGGGCGATGGCTCAGTTTTGTTTTAGAACTAGGCCTAGATTAGGGCTACTTTTATGATTAGCGATAGTGTTAGGGCTAATGGTAGGGTGAAGTTTAGGCTTAGATTTATTATTATGGTTAGAATTAGGTTTCGGGCTATGGCTAGGGTTAGGGCTAAGTTTAGGTCTAGTGTTAGGGTTATGGTTACAGATAGGTTAGAACTAGAAATAGGGTTAGGTAGAGAGTTCGATTTATTTTTTAGAATAAGTTTAGGGGTAGGGTTAGGGTTAGGGCTAAATTAGTGCTAGGATTAATGCTAGGGTTAGTGTTAGGGTTAGGCCTAGGGTTAGGGTTATTGTTAGGGTTAGGATTAGGTTTAGGAGAAGGGATAGGGTTATAGCTAGCTTTAGGGCTAGGGCAAGGGTTAGAATTAGGGTTAGGACTAAGGTAAGGGTTTGAGTTAGGATTAAGTCTAGGTTTAGGGCTAGGCTCAGGGTTTGTGTTAGGGCTATGGCAAGGATTAGGGCTAGGGCTATTGTCAAGTCTAGGTTTATGGTTAGTATTAGTTTTAGTGTTAGGTTATGGCTATGTCTATTGTAAGTTTTAGGTGCAGGGTAAGGGTCAATGTTAGAGCCAGGTGTATTATTAGGGTCAGGGTCAGGGTAGGGTTTGGTTTAGATTAAGATTTAGGGTTTATACTTGAATTAGCGGTGGGTTCAGGTTAGGGTTTGGGTAATGGATAGAATTAGGTTTATGGTTATGGTTAGGTTTAGAGTAATGGATAGGGTTAGTGTTAATGATAGGGTTATCGTTAGGCCTAGTGTTAGCATTTGGGTTAGTCATTTCTTTAGGGTAATGTATAGGGTTAGAACTAAGGTTAGGGCTAGGGTTAAAGTTAGGATTAGTGTTAGGTTAGGGTTAGGCCTAGGGTTAATGTTAGGGTTAGGGTTAGGGTAAGTGTAGGCATTTGAGCTAGGGATAGGGATAGGGTGAGGGTTAGGTTTTGAGTCAAGGCTAGTGTTAGGTTTAGGGTTAGGGTTATAATTAGGCTGAGGATTAGAGTTTGAGCTAGGGTTAGGGTAGGGAGAGGGTTAGCATTAGGGTTAGGTCTAAGATTATGGTTAGTGTTATGATTAGGGCTAGGTTTAGGGCTAGGATAAGGGCTAGGTTTTGTGTGATGTTTAGGGCTAACATTGGGGCTTGGGTAATGTAAGAGCGAGGGATATGTTTATGGCTAGTTTGGGGGTAAGGGTAATGGATAAGTCTAGTATTAGGGTTAGTTTTTGGTTTAGGATAAGGTTTCTATTAGATTAAGGGTCATTGTGGGGTTAGGGTTAGTTTTAGGTTTAGAGCTAGAGTTTCTATTAGATTAAGGGTCATTGTGGGGTTAGGGTTAGTTTTAGGTTTAGAGCCACAAGTAGGACTAGCGTTTGATCTAGTGATAGGTTTAGTCTTTATGTTAGGTTAATGCTTATTGTTAGGGCTAGTGCTAGGTTTTTGTTTAAGGCTAGGGCTAGATTTATGATTCTATTTAAAATTAGGTTTGTCTAGTGCTAGTGTTACTGTTATGTTTAGGTATCGGTTTACCGGTAGAGGTAGTGTTAGGGTTCGGTTTAGGGATAGGGTCAGGTTTAGATCTAGGGTTAGTGTTAGGGTCAGAATAAGGGTCAGGGTTAGGGTTAGGGTTAGGGTTAGAGCTAGAATGAGGGCTATGTTAGGACTCGTAATAAAGTTAGGGTTTGAGGAAGGCTACGAATTATGGTTAGGACTAGGGTAGCATTAGAAGGAGGATTTGGCTTAGGTAAGGGATAGGGTTAGATGTAGGGCTAGGGTTAGGGTAAGGGTTAGGGTTGGTGTTAGAGTTAAGCTTAGGGTTAGTGTTAGTGTTTGGGTTTGGGTTATAGTTAGGTTAAGGGTTAGTGTTAGTGTTAGGGATAGGTTTAGTGTTAGGCTTAGGGTTAGAATTAGGTGAATGTTAGGGTCAGGATTAGGGTTACTGTTAGGGTTAGGGTTATGGTTATGACAGGTTTAGGTTTAGGGTTAGGTTAGGGTTTGTGTTAGGATTAGGGTTAGGGTTAGGATTAGGGTTACATTTAAGATTAGGGATAGGGTTATTGTTGGGGTTTGGTAAGTGATAGAGTTAGGGTTAGGGTTAGGGTAAGGTTTAGGGTTAGGGTTAGTGTAAGGGTTAGGGTTAGAGTTAGGTTTATTTTTAGGATTAAGGTTAGGGTTAGGATTAGTGTTAGGGTTAGTTTTAGGGTTTGTGTTAGGGTTAGGGTTTGGGTTAGGGTTAGGGTTACAGTTAAGATTAGGTTTACATTTAGGTTAGGGTTAGAGTTACAGTTAAGATAGGGTTACATTTAGGTTTAAGGTTAGTTTTAGAGTTAGGCTTAGGGTTAGGATTAGTGTTAGGTTTAGAGTTAGTGTTTGTGATAGGGTTAGGGTTAGGGTTAGGGTTCAGTTTAGGGTTAGGGTTAGTTTTTGAGTTAGGGTTACAGTTAGGTTTAGGTTTAGTGTTAGGGTTAGTGTTAGGTTTAGGGTTAGGGTTCGGGTTAGCATTAGGGTTAGAATTAGAGTTAGGATTGGGGTTAGGTTACTGTTATGGTTATGGTTATGGTTAGAGGTAATTTTAGTGATACGGTTACAGTTAGGTTTAGGTTAGTGTTAGGTTTAGGCTTGGGTTAGGGTTAGTGTTAGTTATAGAGTTATGGCTGGGGTTAGGATTAGGCAAGGTTTAGGTAAGCGTTAGGGTTAAAGTTAGGTTAGGGTTAGGGTTAGGGTTTGCTTAGGGTTTGTGTTAGGGTTAGCGTTATGGTTAGGGTTTGTGTTAAGGTTAGGGTTAGGGTGTGGGTTAGTGTTAGGGTTCCAGTTAGGGATAGGTTTAGGCTTCGTGTTAGAGGTTTGGTTAGGGTTAGTTTTAGGGTTAGTTGTAGGTTTATGGTTAGGATTAGGGTTAGTGTTACAATTAGAATTAGGGTTAAGTTTAGGATTAGTGTTTGGGTTAGTGTTAGACTTAGGTTGAGGCTTAGTGTTAGTATTAGGGTTAGAGTAAGTGTTAGAGTTAGGGTTACATTTGTGGTGAGGTTTAGGGTTAGTGTTAGTGTTAGGATTAGGGTTCATGAGAGTGTTAGGGTTAGGGTTAGGTTTAGGGTTAATGTAAGGGTTAGTGTTAGTGTTAGGGTTAGGGATAGTGTTAGGGTTAAGGGTAGGTTTAGGGTTAGTTTTAGGTTTAGAGCTGGGGTTAGGGTTAGGGTTAGGGTTCGTGTTAGTGTTATGGATAGGGTTAGTGTTAGGGATAGGGTTAGGTTTAGGGTTACCTTTAGTGTTAGTGTTAAGGTTAGGGTTAGGGAGAGTGTTAGGGTTAGGGATAGGTTTAGGGTTAGATATATGGTTAGGGTTAGTGTTACAGTTAGGGTTAGGGTTAGTTTTAGGGTTTGTTTTAGGCTAAGATTTAGGGTTATGTTTAGGGTTAGTTTTAGGATTAGGGTTAGTGTTAGGGTTCGGATTCAGGTTAGGGCTAGAGTTTGGGTTAGGGTTAGGTTTAGTGTTAGGATTGTGTGTGTGTGAGGGATATGGTTTGTGTTAGGGTAAGGTTAAGGGTTAGGGTTTGTGTTAAGATTAGGGATAGGGTAAGATTTAGGGTTAGTTTTAGGATTAGGGGTACAATGAGGCTTAGGGTTAGATTTAGGTTTAGTTTTAGGGTTACTTGTTGGTTAGGGTTAGTGTTAGGGTTAGGGTTAGGATTAGTGTTACGGTTAGGGTTTCTGTTAGGTAAGAGTTAGGGTGAGGGTTAAGGGTAGGGTTAGGTTCAGTGTTAGTGTTAGTGTTAGGGTTAGTGTGAGGAATAGTGTTATGGTTAGGGATAGGTTTAGGGTTACTTTTAGGATTATGGTTAGAATTAGGATCAGGGATAGTGTTAAGGTTAGGGTTAGGCTTATCGTTAGGGTTAGTGTTAGGGTTAGGGTTAGGTTTGTGGTTAAGGTTAGTTTTTGGGTTAGGGTTAGGGTTCAAGTTAGAATTAAGGGTAGTTTTAAAATTAGGGTTAGGGTTTCAGTTAGTGTTAGTGTTAAGCTTAGTGTTCGGGTAAGAATTATGGTTTGTGTTAGGGTAAGGGTTGGGTTTAGGTTTTGTGTTAGGTTACAGTTAAATTTAGGGTTTTGGTTATGATTAGAAAGAGGGTTAGAGTGATGTGTTGGGTAAGGGTTAGGGTTTGTTTTAGGGTTATGCGTAGTTTAAGTATAAAGTTAGCATTAGGGTTATGGTTAGGGTTTGTGTTAGGGTTAAAGTAAGGGTTAAAGATAGGGTTACTGTTAGTTTTAGGGTTAGGCTTAGGGTTATGGTTAGTGATAGGGTTGGTGTTGAGGTTAGGGTTATTGTTAGGATTAGAGATAGGGTTAGTGTTAGAGTTAATGTTAGGTTTATGGTTAGTGTAAAGGTTAAGGTTGGGATTAGTTTCAGGATTAGTGTTAGGGTTACTGTTAGGTTTAGGGTTAGCTTTAGTGTTAGTGTTAGGGTTAGGGTTAGGGAGAATGTTAGGGTAAGGGATAGGACTAGGATTAGGGCTAAGGTTAGGGTTAGGATTAGTGTTACAGTTAGGGTTAGGGTTAGGGTTCATTTTAGGGTTAGGGTTAGGGTTAGGTTTATCTTAAGGGTTAGTTCTAGGATTAGGGTTAGGGTTAGGGTTTGGGTTTGGTTTAGGTTTAGTTTTATAGTTAGGGTGAGGGTTAGGGTTAGTGTAAGTGTTAGGATTAGTGTTCATGTGAGGGATATGGTTTGTGTTAGGGTAAAGGTTAAGGTTATGGTTAGGATTAAGTTTAGAGTGAGGTTTAGGGTTAAATTTAGTGTTAGGGTTAGGATTAGTGTTAGGTAAGAGTTAGGGTGAGGTTTAGGGGTAGGGTTAGGTTTAGGGTTAGGTTCAGTGTTAGTGTTAGTGTTAGGGTTAGGGTTAGGGATAGTGTTAGGGTTAGAAATAGGTTTAGGGTTACTTTTTGGTTTAGGATTAGAATTAGGGTTAGGGATAATGTCACGGTTATAATTAGGCTTATGGTTAGGGTTAGTGTTAGGGTTAGGGTTAGATTTATGGTTAAAGTTAGTTTTGGGGTTAGGATTAGGGTTAGGGTTCAAGTTAGGGTTAGGGTTAGTTTTAGAATTAGGGTTAGGGTTTCAGTTAGGGTTAGTTTTTAGCTTAGTGTTTGGGTAAGAATTATGGTTTGTATTAGGGTAAGGGTTAGGTTTAGGTTTTGTGATAGGTTAGAGTTAAAATTAGAGTTTTGGTTATGATTAGAAAGAAGGTTAGAATGAGGCATAGGGTTAAGGTTAAGGTTAATTTTAAGGTTACGGGTAGTTTAGGTATAGTGTTAGCGTTAGGGTTAGGGTTAGTGTTAGTATTAGGGTTAAAGTAAGGGTTAGGGATAGGGTTACTGTTTGGTTTATGGTTAGGGTTAGGGTTAGTGATAGGGTTAGTGTTGGGGTTATGGTTAGTGTTAGGATTAGGGTTAGGGTTAGTGTTAGTGTTAGGTTTAGGGTTAGGTTTAGGGTCAGTGTAAGAGTTAGGTTTAGGATTAGTTTCAGGGTTAGGGTTAGGATTAGGGTTAGGTTTAGGGTTAGTTTAGTGTTAGTGTTAGGGTTAGGGTTTGGGAGAGTGTTAGGGTTAGGGGTAGGTTTAGGGTTAGGGCTAAGGTTAGGGTTAGGTTTAGTGTTACAGTTAGGGTAAGGGTTAGGGTTCATTTTAGAATTAGGGTTAGGTTATGTTTAGGGTTTGTTCTAGGGTACGGTTACTGTTAGAGTTCAGTTAGGTTTAGGTTTAGTTTTAGAGTTAGGTTTAGGGTTAGGGTTAGTGTTAGGATTAGTGTTTATGTGAGGGAAATGGTGTGTGATAGGGTAAGTGCAAGGTTATGGTTAGGATTAGGGTTAGAGTGAGGCTTAGGGTTAGGTTTAGGGTTAGTTTAAGGGTTACATGTAGGTTAGGGATAGTGTTAGGGTAAGGGTTAGGATTAGTGTTAGGATTAGGGTTAGGGTTTGCATTAGGGTAAGGTTTAGGGTGAGGGTTAGGGGTAGGGTTATGTTTAGGGTTAGATTCAGTATTAGTGTTAGTTTTAGGGTTAGGGTTAGGGATAGTGTTAGGGTTAGGGATAGGATTAGGATTACTTTTAGGTTTAGGGTTAGAATTAGGGTTACGATTAGTGTTACAGTTAGGGTTAGGGTTGTGGTTAGTGTTAGGGTTAGGGTTATGTTTATGGTTAAGGTTAGTTTAGGGGTTAGGGTTAGGGTTAGGGTTCTGGTTAGGTTTAGGGTTAGGTTTAATTTTAGAAATGGGGTTAGGGTTTGGGTTAGGGTTAGTGTTAAGTTTAGGGTTAGTGTTAAGTTTAGTGTTAGGGTAAGAATTATGGTTTGTGTTAGGGTAAGGGTTAGTTTTAGGTTTTGTGTTAGGGTTAGAGTTAAAATTACGGTATTGGTTATGATTGCAAAGAGGGGTAGAGTGAGGTGTAGGGTTAGGTTTGGGGTTAGTTTAGGGTTACGGGTAGTTTAGGTATAGTGTTAGCATAAGGGTTAGGTTTAGTGTTAGGGTTTGGGTTAAAGTAAGGGTCAGGGATAGAGTTAGTGTTAGATCTAGTGTTAGACATAGGGTTAGGGTTAGTAATAGGTTATTCTTGGGGTTATGGTTAGTGTTAGGATTAGGGTTAGGTTTACTGTTAGGGTTTATGTTATGTTTAGGGTTAAGTTTAGAGTTAGGTAAGGGTTAGGGTTAGGGTTAGGGTTCAGTTAGGGTTAGGGTTAGTGTTACATTTAAGATTAGGATTAGGGTTCGAGTTAGTTATAGGGTTATGGTTGTGGTTAGGTTTAATGTTAGGGTTAGAGATAGTTCTATGGTTAGTGTTATGGTTGGAGTCAGGGTTAGGGTTAGGTAAGTGTTAGGGCTGGGTTGATGGTTACTGTTAGTGTAAGGATTAGTGTTAGGGATAGGATTATATTTAGTGTTAGGGTTAGGGTTAGGGTTATGTTTAAGGTTAGGTTTAGGGTTATGGATAGGGTTAGAGTTATGGTTCATGTAATGTTACTGGTATCTTTAGGGTTATGTTACATTTAGGGTTAGGGTTAGTGTTAGGGTTAGGGTTAGGGTTAGTTTTTGTGTTAGTGTTAGTGGTAGTGGTAGTGGTAGTGTTAGGGTTAGTGTTAGGTAAAAGTTAGAATTAGTGTTTAGGTTTATGTTTAGCTTATGTTTAGGGTTATGTTTTAGGTTAGGGATTGTGTTAGGGTTATGATTATTGTTAGGTTTAGGGTTACATTAGGGTTAGGGTTAGGATTAAGATTACTGTAAGGGTTAGTGTTAGGTTAGGGATAGGGTTAGAGTTAGGTTTAGTGCTATGGTTATTGTTAATTTTAGGGTTAGGGTTAGGGTTAGGTTTAGGGTTAGTGTTAGTGTTAGAGTTAGGATAAGGTTTAGGGTTAGTTTTTTGATTAGGTTTGAGATTTGTGTTATGGTAATGGTTAGGATTATGTTTAGTGTTACAATTACAGTTAGGATTAGCGATAGGGTTATGGTTAGGTTAGGGTTAGGGTTAGGGTTAGGGTGAGGGTTTGGATTAGGGTTGATGTTAAAGTTACGTTTAGGTTTAGGGTTAGGTTAGGGTTAGGATTAGGTTTAGGGTTTGTGTTAGGGTTAAGGATAGGGTAAGTGCTAGCTTTAGGTTTATGATTAGGGTTATGGTTATGGTTACTGTTAGGTTTAGGATTAGGGTTATACTTTGGTTTAAAGTTAGTGTTAAGATTAGGGTTACATTTAGGGATAGTTAGGTTTAGGGTTAGGTTTAAAGATATTGTTACGGTTAGATTTAGGTTTAGGATTAGATTTAGGGTTAAAGTTAGGATTAGTGTTAGTGTTAGGGTTAGTTTTAGGGTTTCTTTTAGGGTTGCGGTTACGGTTACGGTAGGGTTTGTGATAGGATTAGGTTTAGGGTTAGTGTTAGGGTTGGGGTTAGGGTTACAATTAGAGTTAGTGTTAGTGTTAATGTTAGGGTTAGGGTAGTGTTAGGATTAGGGTTTAGGTTAGTGTAAGGTTTAGTATTAGGGTTTGTGTAGGTGTTATGCTTAGCATTATACTTAGAATTATGATACAGGTTAGCATTAAGGTTAGAGTTAGGTTGAGGATTAAGTTTGGGTTAGGGTTAGGGTTAGGGTTAGGGTTAGAGATAGTTTTAGGGTTCGGGTTAGGGTTAGGGTTAGGATTAGTGTTAGGATTAGGGTTAGGGTTTGGGTTAAATTAGGGTTAGTGTTAGGGTTACAGTTCATGTTAGGGTTAGGGTTACGGTTTGTGTTAATTTTAGGTTTAGGTTTAGGTTTATTGTTAGGGTTAGTGTAAGTGATAGGTTTAGGGTTACGGTTAGAGTTAGTGTTAGGGTTAGGGTTAGGGGTCGTATTAGTCTTAGGGTTAGGGTTATAGTTAGGGTTAGTGTTACGGTTAGAGTTAGGGTTAAGTTTAAATTTAGTTTTGAGTTAAGGTTAGAGTTAGGTTTAGGGTTAGTGTTAGGTTTCGAATTAGGGTTAGGGTGAGGCTTAGGGTTAGTGTCAGGGTTAGGTTTAACTTTAGGGTTAGGTTTAGGGTTTGAGTTAGGGTTAGAGTTAGGATTATTGTTACGGTGAGGTTTAGTGTTAGAGGTAGGTTCAGGTTACGGGTAGGGTTAGGGTTCGTGTTTGGGTTAGGTTGAGGGTTATTGTTAAGTTTAGGGTGAGGGTTAGATTGAGGGTTAGGTTTAGTGTTAGTGTTAGGTTAGTGTTAGGGTTATGGTTAGGGTTAGTGTTATTTTTAGGTTTAGGGTTAGGGATAGAGTTATGTACTGTTAGGGTTAGGGTTAGTGTTAGTGACACGGTTAAATTTAGGGTAAGGGTTAGTTTTAGGGTTAGGTTGTAGATTAGGCTTAGGGTTAGGGTTAGAGTTAGGGTTAGTTTTATGGTAGGGTTAGTGTTAAAATTAGGGTTAGGGTTAGGATATGGTTAGTGTTAGGGTTGTGGTTAGGGTTTGGGTTAGTTGTAGGGATAATATTTGGGTTAGGGTTAGTGTTACATTAGAGTTAGAGTTAGGGTTAGGGTTATGGTAAGGGTTAGGGTTCAGGTTATGGTTGGGGATAGGGTTGCGGTTAGGGTTAGGGTTAGGGTTAGGGTGAGTGTTCGGGTTAGGTTTAGGGTTAGTGTTTGGGTTAGGGTTAGGGTTAACTTTAGGGTTTGTGTTGGGGTTAGGGTTAGTGTTAGTGTTAGGATTAGTGTTAGGATTAGAGTTAGGTTTAGATTTGTGTTTGGGTTAGGGTTTGGGTTATGGTGAGGTTTAGGGTAAGTTTTATGGTTAGGGTTCATTTTACGGGTAGAGTTAGGGTTAGGGTTAGGGTTAGTGTTAGGGTTAGGATTAGGGTTAGGACTAGGTTTAGGTTTAGTGTTATGTTAGGGTTAGGGTTAGGGTTAGAACTAGTGTTTGAATAAGGGTTAGAGTTAGGTTTAGGGTTAGTGTTAGGATTACGGTTAGTGTTAGTGTTAGTTTTAGGGTAAGGGTGAGGTTTAGGGTTAGTGTTAGGGTTAGGGTTAGCTTTATCTTTAGGATTAGGGTTGGGGTTAGGGTTAGGGTAAGGGTTATGTTAAAGTTAAAATTTGTTTTAGGTTTTGTGTTAATGTTAGGGTTAGTTATGGTGAAGTTTAGTGTTAGAGTTAGGTTTGGGTTAGGGTTAGGTTTAGGTTTCGAGATAAGTTTAGGATTAGGGTTAGTGTTTCATTTAGGTTTAGGGTGAGGGTAAGAATTAAGGTTAGGGTTAGTGTCAGCATTAGGGTTAGGGCTCATGTTATGTTTAGTGTTAGGTTTAGGGTTAGAGTTAGGGTTAGCATTAGTGATAGGCTTAGGTTTAGGGTTAGAATTAGGGTTAGGGTTAGGGTTAGTGATAGGGTTAGGGTTAAAGTTAGTTTTACAGTTAGGGTTAGGGTTAGGATAAGGTTTAGGGATAGTTTAGGGTTATGGTTAGAAATAATGTTAGTGTAAAATTATGGTTAGGATTAGGGCTAGGATTAGGGTTAGGGTTAGTTTTTGGTTTAGGTTAGGATTTGTGTTAGGGTTACTTTTAGGGTTATGTTTAGGGTTACAGTTACGGTTAGGATTTGGTTTAGGTTAGGTTTAGGTTTAGGGTAGGTTAGGGTTTGGGTTAGGGTTAAGATTAGTATTAGGGTTAGGGTTAGGTTTAGAATTAGTGTAAGTGTTAGAGTTAGGGTTAGGGTTAGGTTCAGGGTTCATGTTAGGTTTTGGGTTAGGGCTAGTGTTAGGTTTAGGTTTCACTTTAGGGTTTGGGTTATGGAGAGGGTTAGAGCTAGGGTCAGGGTTAGGTGAAGAATTAGATTTAGTGTTTGGGTTAGGGTTAAATACTAGGTTTAGGGTTACTTTTAGTGTTAGGGTTATGGTTAGTATTAGGTTTAGGATTAGGGTTAGGGTGAGGGTAAAGTTTAGGTTTAGGGTTAGGTTTACAATAGGGTTAGGATTATGGTTAGTGTTAAGGTTAGGGTTAGGTTTTATGTTATGGTATGGTTAGCATTAGTTTTAGTGTAAGTTTTAGCTTTGGGTTTAGGGTTTGGGTAGGGTTACGCATAGTGGTATGGTTAGGTTTAGGGTTCGTGTTAAGGTTAGGTTTAGGGTTAGGATTAGGGTTAGGATTAGGCTTAGGGTTTGGTAAGTGTTAGAGTTAGGGTTAGGATAGGTTTGGGGTTATACTTTGGATTACGCATTGTGTTAGGTTTAGGGTTAGGGTTAGGGTTAGTGTTACGGTTAGAGTTAGGGTTACTGTTAGTGTTAGGATTAGGTTTTGTGCTAGGTTATGGTACACGTTATGGTTAGTGTTACAGTTACGGTTACTGTTAGGTATCAGGTTACTGTTAGGGAGAGGTTTAGGTTAAGGTTAGGGTTAGGGTTAGTGTTGGGTTTTGGTTTGGGGTTATGGTTAAAGTTAGTGTTAGGGTTAGTGTTAGTGTTAGGGTTAGAGTTAAGGTTAGGTTAGGAATAGGTTTAGGGTTAGTGTTAGGGTTTGGTTTAGGGTTACTGTTTGTGTTAGGGTTAGGTTTAGGGATAAGAAAGGGTGAGGGTTAGGGTTAGATTAGGGTCAGGGTGATGGTTTGTGAAACATTTGTGTTAGAGTTGGAATTAGACTTAGTGTTAGTGTTAGTGTTAGGGTTAGTTTTAGAGAAAAAGTTAGGGTTAAGTTTAGGGTTAGGATTAGGGTTTTGGTTACATTTAGGCTTAGTGGAATGGTTAGTGTTACAGATCGTGTAAGGTTAGGTATAGTGTCAGGGTTATTGTTAGGTTTATGCTTAGGGTTAGGATTAGGTAATGGATAGCATTACGGTTAGGTTCAGGGTTAGGGTTAGGTTTAAGATTAGAGTTAGGGTTAGGGTTAGTGTATGGTTAGTGTTAGGGTTAGGGTTAGGGTTGTGTTTAGCATTAGGTTTAGTATTAGTTTAGGGTTAGTGTTAGGCTTAGGTTTAGGGTTAGGTTTAGTGTTAGGGTTACGGTTAGTGTTAGTATTAGGGTTTGTGTTAGGGTTACGGTTTGTGTTAGGGTTAGGGTTAGGGTTAGGATTACTGTTTGGGCTAGGGTTTGTATTTGGGTTAGTTTTAGGGTAAGTGTTAGTGTTAGGTTTAGTGTTAGGGTTAAGGTTAGTGTTTGGGTTAAGGTTAGGGTTAGTGGTAGGTTTAGGGTTAAAATTCGTTTTAGGGTTAAGTTTATTTTAGGGTTTGTGTAAGTGTTAGTGATAGGGTTAGTGTTAGTGTTACAGTTAGGGTTAAAATTAGGGTTAGGTGTTAAGTTCAGTGAGAGGTTTAGGATTAGGGTTAGTATTGGAGTTGGGGTTAGGTTTAGGGTTAGTGTTCAAGTTAGGGATAGGGTTAGATTTAGGGTTAGTGCTAGTGTTAGAATTAGGGTTAGGGTTACCAATAGTTTAATTAGGGATAGGTTGAGATTTAGTGTTAGGCTTAGGGTTAGGGTTAGTGTTATGGTTAGTGTTAGGGTTAGGGATAGGATTAGCGTTAGGGTTACGTTAAGGGTTAGTGTTACGGTTAGTGTTACGGTTAGGGTTAGGGTTAGTATTAGAGTTACTGTTAGGTTTACATTAGTTTTAGGTTTAGAGTTAGGATTAATGTTCGGGTTAGGGTAAGGTTTAGTGTTTGGGTAAAATTTACAGTTAGGTTTAGTGTTAGGTTTAGTGTTAGGATTAGCGTTAGTGTTAGTGTTAGGGTTAGGGTTTGTGTTACGTTTAGGGTTAGTGTTAGGGTTATACTTAGGTTTATGATTAGTGTTACAGTTAGGGTTATGGATAGAGTTAGAAATAGTGTTAGGTTTAGGAATAGGTTTAGGTTTATTGTTAGGATTAGGGTTAGGGTTAATATTAGGTTTAGGTTTAGGGTTAGGGTTAGTGATAGAGTTATGGTTGGTTTAGGGTTAGTGTTAGTTTTAGGGTTAGGGTTAGGGTTTTTGTTAGGGTTAGGGTTAAGGTAAGTGTTAGGGTTAGTGTTAGGGTTAGGGTGATGTTTAGCTTTAGGGTTATTTTTATGGTTAGGGTTAGTGTTAGGGTTAGTGTTAGATTAAGGGTAAGGTTTAGTGTTAGGTTTAGGGTTAGTTTTAGTGTTAGTGTTAAGGATAGGGTTAGGGTTAGTGTTGGTGTTACTTTTAATATTAGGATTAGGGTTAGGGTTAGGGTTAGAGTTACAGATAGTTTACGGTTAGATTAAAGTTTACGGTTAGAGTTAGCATTAGTGTTAGGGTTACATTTAGGGTTAGGGTTAGTGTTATTGTTATGGTTATGGTTAGGGTTAGTGTTAGGATTAGGGTTAGAGTTAGTGTTATGTTTAGGGTTAGGGTTAGGGTTAGTGATAGGGTAGGGTTTCAGGTTAGGGTTACTATTAGTGTTAGGTTTATGGTTACGATTAGGTAAGGGTTAGGGTTAGGGTTGTGTTGGGCTTAGGGTTCTGGTTTGAGTTAGGGTTTGTGTTAGGTTTAAGGTTAGGGTTAGGGTTAGGGTTAGGGTTTGGGTTAGGGTTATGTGTAGGGTTAGGGTTAGGGTTAGTGGTAGGGTTAGGGTTAGGGTTAGGTTTAGAATTGGTGTTAGGGTTAGCATTAGGGTTAGGGTTAAGGTTAGCATTAGGGTAAGTTTTAGAGTTACTGTTATTTTTAGGGTTAGTGTTAGGGTTAATGTTAGTGTTAGTGATAGTGTTAGGGTTAGTGTTTGGGTTAAGTTTAGGTTTAGTGTAATGTTTAGTGTTACAGTTAGGGTTAGGGTTATGTTTAGTGTTAGGGTTTGGGATACTTTTAGGGTTACAGTTAGTTTTAGGGTTACGGGTAGGGTTACTTATAGGCTTAGTATTAGGTTTAGGGTTAGTATTAAGTTTAGGCTTACAATTCAGATTACTGTTAGGGTTAGAGCTAGGGATAGGGTTAGGGTTAGTGTTAAGGTTAGGGTTAGGTTAAGGGTTAGTGTTACTGTTAGGGTTAGGTTTAGATTTATGGTAAGGGCTAGGGTTAGGATTAGGGTTAGGGTTAGGATTAGGGTTAGGGTTAGGATTAGGGTTAGTGTTAGTAATTAGGTTAGTGTTAGAGTTAGGGTTATGGATAGTGTTAGGGTTAGGAATAGGTTTAAGGTTAATGTTATGCGTAGGGTTAGAGTTAGTGTTTTGGTTAGGGTTAGGGTTAGGGTTAGGGTTAGATTTTGGTTTAGGTTTAGGGTTAGTGTTAGGGTTAGATTTAGGGTTAGGTTTAGTGTTAGGGTAAGGGTTAGGGTTAAGTTTACAGTTAAGTTTAGGGTTAGGGGTAGTGTTACTGTTAGGTTAGGGAGAGAATTAGGGCTAGTGTTAGTGTTAGGGTTAAGTTTAGGTTTAGGGTTAGTGTTAGTGATAGGTTTCAGATATGTTTAGGATTAGTATTAGTGATAGGGTTAGGGTAGGGGTTAGTGTTAGTGTTAGAGTTATGTTTAAGATTAGTGTAAGACTTAGTGTTAGTGTTAGGGATAGGGTTAAGTTTAGTGTTAGGGTTAGTGTTAGTGTTAGAGTTTGGGTTAGGGTTCATCTTAGGCTTAGGCTTAGGGTTAGGGTAAGTGTAAGGGTTAGGGTTATGGTTACAGATAGAGTTAGTGTTAATGTTAGGGTTAGGGTTGGTGTTAGGGTTAGGGTTAGTGTTAGGATTAGTGTTAGGGTTTCTCTTAGGCTTTCTGTAAGGGTGAGGGTTAAGGTTAGGTTTAGGGTTATGGTTATAGTTAGGATTCAGGTTAGAGTTAGGGTTAGGGTTAGGTTTGGGTTAGGGTTAGAGTTAAGGTTTGTGTTAGGGTTAGATTTAGGGTTAGGTTTTGGGTAGGGTTAGTGTTAGGGGTAGGGTTAGGATAACGGTTTGGTTTAGTATAAGGTTTAGGTTTAGGTTTCTTGTAAGTGTTAGGGTTGTGGTTAGTGTTAGGTTTAGGGTTAAGTTTAGGGTTAGTGTTAGGGTTAGGATTTAGGTTAGGGTTAATGTTAAATTAAGGATTACTGTAAGGGTTAATGTTAGGGTTAGTGTTAGTGTCAGGGTTAGGGTTCATGTTAGCATTATGGTTAAGGTTAAGGTTCATGTTAGCATTAGGGTTAGGGTTAGTGTTAGGTTTAGGTTTAGGTCTAGGGTTAGTGTTTTGGTCAGGGTTAGGGTTATGGATAGTGTTAGGGTTAGGGATAGGTTTAGGTTTAGTGTTAGGGTTAGGCCTAGTGTTAGGATTAGAGTTAGTGTTAGGGTTATGTTTAGGGTTACTTTGAAGTTTAGGATTGGGGTTATGGTGAGTTTCAGGGTTAGTGTAAGGTTTAGGGTTAAGGTTAGTTTTAGTGTTAGGTATAGGGTTTGTTTTAGCATGAGGGATAGTTTAGTGTTAGGGATAGGATTAGGTTTTTGGGTTAGCTTTAGTGTAAGTGTTAGGGTTAGGGTTAGGGATAGTGTTAGGTTTAGGTATAGGATTAGGGATAGGGCTAGGCTTAAGGTTAGGGTTAGTGCTATGGTTAGGGTTAAAGTTAGTTTTAGGGTTAGTTTCAGAGTTAGGATTAGGGTTATGGTTAGGGTTAGTTTTAGGTTTAGGGTTAGGGGTAGGGTTTCTGTTAGGGTTAGTGATAGAATTAGTGTTAGGGTTATGGTTAGGATTAAAGTTAGAATGAGGCTTAGGTTTAGGTTTAGGGTTAGTTTTAGGGTTACGGGTAGGATAGGGTTAGTGTTAGTGTTAGGGTTAGTGTTAGGGTTAGGGTTAGGGTTTTTATTAGGGTTAGGGTTTTTACTAGGGTTAGGGTTAGTGTGAGGATTAGGGTTAGGGTTAGGTTTAGTGTATGTGTTAGTGTTAGTGTTAGGTTAAATTTAGGGATAGTGTTAGGGTTAGGGATATGTTTAGAGTTACATTTAGGGTTAAAGTTAGGGCTAGAATTAGTGTTATGGTAGGCTTAGGGTTTGGTTAATGTAGAGTTATGGTTAGGTTTAGGGTAAAGGTTAGTTTTTGAGTTAGAGTTACGGTTAGTGTTTGGGTTAAGGTTAGGGTTAATTTAAGATTTAGCGATACGGTTAGGGTTATGGTTAGTGTTAAGTTAGTGTTAGGGTAAGGTTTAGGTTTAGATTTACTGTAAGGGTTAGGGTTAAAAGATAGGTTTAGTGTTAGGGTTAGGGTTAGGATTAGTGTTACATTTAGGGTTATGATTAGGTTTAGGAAAAGTGTTTGTTTTAGTGTTATACATAGGTTTAGGGTTAGTGTTAGGGTTAGAGTTAGGGTCAGTGTTACAGTTAGGGTTATGGTTACGAAGAGGGTTAGAGTGAGGCAAAGTGTTAGTGTTAGTTTTACGGTTACAGTTAGGTTAGGTATAGTGTTAGGGTTAGTATTAGTGTTACTGTTAGTGTTAGGGTTACGGTTAGTGACAAAGTTAGTGATGGGGTTAGGGTTAGTGTTAGATTAGGGTTAGTGTTAGTGTTAGGGTTAGTGTTATGGTTAGGTAAGGGTTAGGGTTAGTGTTAGGTTATGGTTAGGGTCATGTTTTGCTATAAGGTTTGTGTTAGGTTTATGGTTAGGGTTAGGGTTAGGGTAACGTTAGGGTTAGGGTTAGGGTTAGTGTTAGGTTTAGGTTTAAGGTTAGGATTAGTGTTAGGTTTACAGTTACAGATAGGATTCATGTTAGGGTTAGGGGTAGGGTTGGTGTTAGGTTTAGAATTAGGTTTAGGGTTAGCGTTAGTGTTAGCGTTATTGTACGTTGAGGGTTATGGTTAGGTTTAGGATTAGTTTTGGGGTTAGTATTAGACTTAGATTTAGGGTTAGTGTAGGGCAAGTGTTAGGTTTAGATTACGGTTAGGGTTAGGATTATGGTGAGGCTTAGGCTTAGTGTTAGGTTAGGGTTAGTGTTAGGGTTAGAGTAATTGTTAGGGTTAGGGATAGAGTTAGGTTTAGGGTTAATGTTAGGGTTAGGTTTAGGTTTAGCATTAGGGTTAGTGTTCAAGTTAAAGTTACTGTTAGGGTTAGTGTTTATGTTAGGGTTAGTTTTAGGATTTGTATTAGGGTTAGGATTAGGATTAGTGTTAGGGTTAGGTTTAGGGTTAGGGTTAGGTGAAGTTTAGGGTTATTATTAGGGTTAGGGTCAGGGTTGCGTTTAGCTTTAAGGATAAAGTTAGGGTTAGTGTTAGTGATATGTTAGGGATAGGGTTAGAGTTAGGGTTAGGGATAGGGTTAGGATTAAGTTTAGGGTTAGGGTTAGGGTAAGGGTTAAGGTAAAGTTTAGGCTAAGGTTTAGGTTAAAGTTTAGGGTTATTCTTAAAATTAGTGTTAGTGTAGGTTTAGGGTTACGGTTAGTGTTAGGGTTAGGGTTAGGATTTGTCTTCAGGTTACAGTTAGAATTATGTTTAAGGTTCTGGTTACGGTTAGGATTAGGGTTAGAATTAGGATTAGGGTTAGGTGAATTATGGTTCAACATAGGGTTAGGGTTAGGGTTAGTGTTAGGGTTAGGTTTAGGATTAGGTTTAGGTTTGGGTTAGTCTTAGGCTTATGGTTCATGTTAGGGTTAAAGTTTAGGTTAGTGTTAGCTTTAATTTTAAAGTTAGTGTTAGGGTTAGGGTTAGGGTAAGGGTTAGGGTTAGGGTTATAGTTAGGTTTTTGGTTAGTTTTAGGATTAAGGTTAGGTTTAGGGTTAGCTTATAGTTAGAATTATGGTGAGGGTTAGAGTTAGGCTTAGGATTGGGGTTATTGTTAGGGTTAGTGGTAGGGTTAGGTTTAGGGTTAGTTTTAGGGTTATAGTTAGGGTTAGAGTTAAAGTTATGGTTAGTGTTAGTTTTAGGGGTAGTGTTAGGGTTAGGGTTAGGGTTGCTCATAGGGTTAGAGTTATGGTTAGGATTATCATTTGTGTCAGGATTTAGGTTATGTTTCGTGTTAGTGTTAGGGTTAGGGTTAGAGTAAAATTTTGGTTTAGGGTTAGGGTTAAGGTTAGAGTTAGTTTTGTTTTTGTGTTAGGATTAGGGTTAGTGTTAGGTTATGGTTTAGGTTAGTGTTAGCTTTAGGGTTAGGGTTTGAGATGGGTTTACAGTTAGGGTTATGGTTAGGGTTATGATAAAGGTTAAGATTAGGGTTAGAGTTAGGTTTAGGGTTAGGTTTAGGTTAGGGTTAGGGTTAGGATTAGAGTTAGTGTTAGGGGTAGGGTAAGGGTTAGGTTTAAGATGAGTGTTAGGGTGAGGGTTAGGGTTTGGGCTAAATTAGGAATAGGGTTAGTTTTATGGTTCATGTTAAGATTAAAATAGGGTTAGGACTAGGGTTGGAGTTAGGGTTATGGTTTGGTTAGGGTTAGATTAGGGTTAGTGTTAGGATTGGGGTAAGTGTTACTTATTAGAGTTCCTTATTAGGGTTAGGAATAGTTTTAGGGTTAGTGTTAGATATTGGTTAAGATTAGTGTTTTGTTTAGGGATAAGTTTTGGGTTAAATTTTGGTTAAATTTATGGTTTGTGTTAGGATTAAGGTTACGGATTTTGTTAGGTTTAGGTTTAATGTAAGGGTTAGGGTTAGGGTTAGTATTAAAGTTAGCTTTAGGGTTAGGGTTATGTTTAGTGGTAGGGCCAACGTTAGGGTTAGTGTTAGGGTGATATTTAGGATTAGGGTTAGGTTTAGTGTTACAGTTGGATTATGGTTAGGGTTAGGGTAAGGGTTATTGTTTGAGTTTGAGTTATATTTAGTGTTAGTGTTAGGGGTAGTTTTAGTTTTAAAGTTAGGGTTAGGATTAGAGTTAGGTTTATTGTTATGTTTAGGATAAGGGTTAGGGTTAGGTTTAGTGTTTGGTTAGGATTAGTTTTCGGTATAGGGTTAGGGATAGGGAGAGACTTAGGGTTATTTTCAGGGTGAGGGTTAGCTTTAGGGTTAGGATTAGTGTTGTGGTTAGGGTTAGGGTTATTTTAAGGTTATTGTTTAGTTTTGGGTTAGTGTTAGGTTTATGGTTAGTTTATGTGTTACGGAGAGGGTTAATGTTACAATTGTGTTCCGGTTAGGATTAAGGTTAGGGTTCATGTAAGAGACAGGGTTAGGGTTAGTGTTAGGTATTGGTTTAGGGTGAGGGTTAGAGTTAGGATTATGGTGAGAATTAGGGTTATTTTTAGGTTAGTGTTAGGGTTAGGGTAAGGTTTAGGTTTAGGATTAGGTAAACTGTTAGGGTTATGGTTAGTGTTAGGTTAGGGTTATGATTAGGGTTAGAGTTAGGGTTAGTGTTAAGGTTAGGGTTAGGGTTAGCATTAGCATTAGAGTTTGGGTTTGGCTTATATTTAGGTTTAGTGTTAGTGTTAGTGTTTCAATTAGGGTTAGTATTAGGTTTAGCATTTGGTTTAGGGAGCGGCTTAGTATTAGGGTTCAGGTGAGGATTAGGCTTAGAGTTAGGTAATGGTTAGGTTTAGGGTTAGGTTTGGTTTAGGGTTTGTGTTAGAATTAGGGTTAGGTTTAGGTTTAGGGTTACATTAGGGTTTGGGTTAGGGTGAGGATTAGGGTTAGGATTCAGGTTAGGGTTAGGGTTATTTTTAGGGTTATGTTTAGGTAACGGTTAGGTTTAGGGTTAGTGTTATGGTTAGGGTGAGTGTTAGTTTAACTGTTAGGGTTAGGATTGGGGTTAGTGTTATGCTTAGGATGAGGGTTAGGGTAAGGGATTGATTTAGGGTTAGGGTTAGGTTTCGTGATAGGTTAGGTTTTCTTTTTGGGTTAGGATGAGGGTTAGAGTTAGTGTTAAGGTTACGGTTAGGGTTAAGATTAGGGTTACTTTTAAAATTATATTTAGGTTTATGGTTGGTGTTAGTTTTGGGGTTAGAATTAGAGTTAGAGTTAGACTTTGGGTTATGTTTAGGGTTAGTTTTAGAGTTAGGGTTAAGATTAGGTTTAGGGTTAGTGTTAGGGTTAGTATTAGCGTTAGAGTTATGATTTGTGTGAGGATGAGTGTTATGGTTAGGGTTTGTGTTAAGGTTAAAGATAGATTTAGATTTGGGTTATGGTTAGTAAGAGGGTTAAAATGAGGTGTAGGGTTAGGTTAGCATTAGTTTTAGGTTAACAGGTTGGTTAGGGTTAGGGTTAGGGTTAGGGTTAGTGATAAGAATAGGGTTGAGTTTAGGTTTAGTGGTAGGGTTAGGGTTAGGGTTAGTGTTAGGTTTAGTTGTGGGGTTAGTGTTAGGGTAAAAGTTAGGAAATGGTTAGGGTTAGTGTTACATTAGGATTAGGGTTATGTTTTGGGTTAGGTTTTGTGTTAGGGTTACAGTTAGGGTTACTATAGCCTTAGGGTTAGGGTTAGGTTTAGGTTTAGTGTTAGGTTTAATGTTAAGTTTAGGGTTAGGGTTAGTGTTCGTGTTAGGTTTAGGGTTAGGGTTAGGCTTATGGTTATGGTTAGTGTTAGGTTTAGAGTTATGGTTATGGTTAGGATTAGTTTTGGGGTTAGTGTTAGAGTTAGGTTTATGGATAGTTTTAGAATTAGGGTTAGGGTTCGGGTTAGGTTTCAGGTGAGGATTGGGGTTAGTGTTAGGGTAGGGATAGGGTTAGGGTTAGAGTTAGTGTTAGGTTAGGTTTAGGGTTTGTGTTTGGGTTCGGTTTACAGTTATGATTAGCGTTATTATTAGAGTTTGGGTTAAGTTTAGGGTTAGGTTTAGTGTTAGGGTTAGGAATAGTTTTAGGGTTAGTGTTATCGTTAGGTTTAGTGTTAAGGTTTTTCTTATTGTTAGGGTTAGGATTAGGGAATGGTTAGTTTTAGGGATAGGCTTAGGGTTAGTGTTAGGGATAGGATAAGGGTTTGGGTTAGTGTTAGGTTTTGGTTAGGGTTAGGTATCAGTTATGTTTAGGGATAGGTTTTCTGTTACGGTTAGGATTAGGGTTAATGTTGGGGTTAGTTTTTCAGTTAGGGTTAGGGTTAGGTTTAGTGTTATGGTTAGGGTTAAAACTAGGGTTAGAGTAAGTTTTAGGGTTAAGGTTAGGGTTATGGTTAAAATTACTGTTAGTTTTAGTGTTAGGGTTAGGGTAAGTGTTAGGGTTAGAATTAGGGTTAGTGTTAGGTTTAGCTTAGGGTTTGTGTTGGGGTTCTGCTTAGTGTTATAGTTTGGGTTACGATAAGGGTTAAGAAAAGGGTGAGAGTTAGGGTTAGGTTTGTTTAGGGTTGGGTTAAGGTTAGTGTTATGGTTAGAGTTAGTTTTAGGTTTAGTGTTTGTGTTAGGGTTAGTGTTAGGTTTTAATTAGGGTTAGGGTAAGGTTTAGGGTTCGTGTTAGGTTTAGCATTCGTGTTAGGTTTAGGTTTAGGGTTAGGGTTAAATTTAGGGTTAGAATTAGGGTTAGTGTTAGGTTTAGGTTTAGTGTTAGTGTTTGGGATAGGGTTATATTTAGGTTAAGGTTACTCTTAGTTTTAGGGTTAAGGTTAGTTATAGGTTTAGGTTTAGGGTTAGGGTGAGGGTGAGGGTTAGGGTGAGATTTAGGGTTACAGTTAGGTTTAGTTATAGTGTTTGGATTAAGGTTATGGTTAGCGTTAGGTATAGTGTTAGGATTAGGGTTAAGATTAGTGTTAGAATTACTGTTATTGTAGGGTTAGTGTTAGGGTTTGTGTTAGGGTTAGGGTAAGTGTTAGGGTCAGGGTTAGGTTAAGTGTTAGGGTTAGGGTTAGGGTTACGTTAGGGTTAGGGTTAGTGTTAGGTAAGCATTTAGGGTTAGGGTGAGGATTAGGGTTAATGTTAGGGTTAGGATTAGCTTTAGGGTTAGGTTTAGTGTTGGGGTTAGGTTGTGGTTAGGTTTAGATTAAGGTTAGTGTTTCATTTAGGTTTTCTGTTAGTGTTAGGGTTAGGTTCAGTTTAGGGTTAGGGTTTGGGTTCCTGTTAGGGTGAGGATTAGGGTTAGTGTTAGGAATACATTTAGGATGAGTGTTAGAATTTGGGTTAGGGTTATTATTATTGTTAGGTTAGTTTTATGATTAGGTTTAGGGTAGTGTTAGGGTTACGGTTAGGGTTTGGATTAGGTTTAATGTTAGGTTAGAGTTAGGGTTAGGTTTGTTTAGGGTTAGGTTAAGGTTAGTGATGGTGAGGGTTCGTGTTAATGAAAGGGTTAGGGTTAGTATTAGTTTTAGGTTTAGGGTTAGGGTTAGTGTTAGGGTTAGGGTAAGGGTTAGGTTTAGCATTAGAGTTTGGGTTAGTGTTACAGTTAGGTTTAGGGTTAGCGCTTGGGTTTGGGTTAGTGCTATTGTTAGGTTTAGTGTTACGGTTATTGTGAATTCTAGGGTTAGGATTGGGGTTAGGTTTAGCTTTAGGGTTATTGTTACAGTTACAGTTAGTGATAGGGTTATGTTTAGGTAATGTTTAGGTTTAGGGTTAGGGTTATAATTAGGATTAGGGTTAGCTTTAGAGTTAGGGTTAGGGTTACCCATGGGTTTAAGTTTAGTGTTAGGTTTAGTGTTAGGATTAGGTTTCGGGTTATGGTTAGGATTAGGGTTAGAGTGAGGCTTAGGGTTATAGTGAGGCTTAGGGTTTAGTGTTAGGGTTAGTTTTAGGGTTACAGTTAGGGTTAGGTTTAGGGTTACAGTTTGGGTTACCTTTAGTGTTAAGTTTAGAGTTAGGTTAAGATTTAGGATTAGTGATAGGGTTAGTATTGGGATAAGAGTTACTGTTAACATTTGGGTTAGGGTTAGTGTTAGGTTTAGTGTTAGGTTTAGGGTTAGGGTTATGTAAGGGCTAGATTTATGGTTTGGGTTAGGGTTTGCATAAGGGTTATGGTTAGGGTTAGGATTACATTAGGGTTAGGGTAATGGTTATGGTTATGGTTAGAGTTAGGGTTAGTGATAGGGTTACTGTTAGGGTGAGGGTTAGGGTTAGGTTTAGTATTCAGTTTTTGGTTATGTTTATGGTTAGTGTTAGGGTTACAGTTACTGTTAGTTTTAGGGTTAGATTTAGGGTTAGTGTTAGTGTTAGGTTTAGGGTTAGGTTTCGGGTTAGGGTTCGTGTTACGCTTGGAGTTGGGGTTAGAGTTAGGGTTAGGGTTAGGGTTAGGGTTAGTGTTGGAGTTAGGGTTAGCTTGAGGCTTAGTGTTAGTGATAGGGTTAGGGTTAGTTTTAGAGTTAGTGTTAGGGTTAGGTTTAGGGTTAGGCTTAGGGTTAGTGTTAGAGTTAAAGTTAGGGTTAGGGTTAGTTTTAGGGTTAAAATTAGGATTTGGGTTAGGGTTAATTTTAGTGTTTGGGTTTGGGTTACGGTTACAAATTGTGTTAATGTTAGTGTTAGGGTTAAAGTTAGGGTTAGTGTTAGGTTTTTGGTTAGGTTTAGGTTTAGTGTTAGGGTTAGGTTTAGTGTTAGTTTTAGGTTAGGGTTAGGGTTATTGTTAGTGTTAAATTTAGGGTTAGGTTTAGGGTTATAGCTCGTTTTAGGGTTAGCGTTAAGTTTAGCTTTAGCTTTAGGGTTCGGGTTAGGATTAATGTTAGGGTTAGGGTTAGGGATAGGTTGAGGCTTAGGGTTAGTGTTAATTTTTGAATTATGGTTAGGTTTAGGGTTACGGTTAGTGTTAGGGTTAGGGTTAGGTTAAAGATAGGGTTTGGATTAGGGTTATGGTTAAAATTTGTGTCAGTGTTAGTGTTAGGGTTATGGTTAGGGTTAAGTTTAGGGTTAGTGTTAGGGTTGTGTGTCGTGTTAGGTTTAAGGTTAGTGTTTGTGTTACAGTTACAGTTAGGGTTATTGTTATGGTTACGGTTATGGTTAAAGATAGGATTAGTGTTAGGGATAGGGTTAGGCTAGTTTTACATTAGAGTTAGGGTTAGGGATAAGGTTAGTGTCAGTTTTAGGTTAGAGTTAGTGTTATGTTTAGGTTTAGGTTGAGGGTTAGAGTTAGAGTGAGGGTTAGGGTTAGGGTTAGGATAAATGATAGGATTAGGTTTGGGGTTAGGGTTAGTGTTAGGGTTAGAGTGAGGTTTAGTGTTACAGTTAGTGTTAGTGTTAGGGTTAGGGTTAGGGTTAGGGTTAGTGTTTGTATTAGGTCTAGGGTAAGAGTTACTCTTAAGTATTGCGATAGGTTTAGGTTAGTGTTAGAGTTAGAGTTAGTGTTAGGATTAGGGAAAGGTTTAGGGTAAGGATTAGTGTTATGGTTAGTGTGAGGTTTCGTGTTTTGGTTATGATTAGAGTTAGTGTTAAGTGTAGGGTTAAGATTAAGGTTAGTGATAGTGATAGCTTTGGGGTTAGGGTTAGGGTTAGTGTTAGTGTTACTGTTAGGACAGGGTTAAGTTTTTGTTTCCTGGTAGGGTTAGGGTTATGTATAGTGTTAGGATTAGGATAAAGGTTAGGGTTAGTAATAGGGTTAGGGTTAGGTTTAGTGTTAGTGTTAGGTTAAAGTTAGTGTTGGGGTTATGGTTAGAGTTAGATTTTGTGTTAATGTTAGGGATAGTGTTGGGTTTAGTATTAATGTTAGGGTTAAAGTTAGTGTTAGGATTAGGTTTAGGTTTAGGGCTAAGTAAAGGTTAAGGATTAGGTTTAGTGTTAGGATTAGAATTCATGTTAGGGTAAAATTAGTGATAGGGTTTGTGTTAGGGTTAGGGTTAGGGTTTGTTGTAGGGTTAGGGTTACAGTTTGTTTTAGGGTTACCATTAGGGTTATGTTTAGAGTTATGGTTACACTTTGGATTAGGGTTAGGGTTAAGGCTAGTGTTAGGGTAGGTTTGGGTTGGGGTTAGGGTTAAGGTTAGTGTTAGGGTTAGGGTAAGGGTTAGGTTTAGGCTTAGGGTTAGTGCTAGGTTTAGGTTTAGGGTTTGGGTTAGGGTTAGGATTAGTGTTAGGGTTAGTGTTTGTGTTAGCATTAGTGTTTGGGTTAAAGTTATACTTAGGTTTAGAATGAGTGCTAGTGCTAGAGTTAGGGTTAGTGTTATGTTTAGGTTTAGGATTAGTGCGAGAATTAGGCTTAGGTTTAGGGTTAGGGTTATTGTTAGGGTTAATGTTAGGGTGAGAGTTATGGTTAGGTTTAAAGTTAGGGTTAGTGTTAGTGTTGGGATTAGGGTTAGGGTTAGGGTTTCTGTTAGGATTAGTTTTAGGATTAGGTTTAGGTCTGGGTTTAAGGTTAGTGTTAGGGTTAGGGTTTGGGTTAGGGTGAGGGTTAGGATTAGTGGTATAGTTAGGTTTAGGGTTTGTGTTAAAGTTATGGGTAGAGTTAGTGTTAAGGTTAGTGTGAGGGTCAGGATTACGGTTAGGGTTAGCGTTAGTGTTAGATTAGGGTTAGGCTTATGTTTTAGGCTTAGGGTTAGTGTTAGGTTTATGTTTAGGGTTTGTGTTAGGGTTAGGGTTAGGTTTAACTTTAGTATTTGGGTTAGGGTTAGAGACAGGTTTAGGGTTAGTGTTAGGATGATGGTTAGGGTGAGTGTTTGGTTTAGGGTTAGGGTTATTGTTAGTGTTAGGTTTAGGGTTAGGGTTAGTGTAAGTTTTACTGTTATAGTTAGGTTTAGGTTTAGGATTACAATTCATTTTAGACTTAGAGTTAGGATTAGGGTTAGTGTTAGGTTTAGTATTGAAGTTAGGATTAATGATGTGGTTATTGTTGGCGTTAGGGTTAGGGTTAATTTTAGGTTTAGGATTAAGGTTCATGTTAGGGTTAAGTTTAGGGTTAATGTTAGGGTTAGGATAAGGCTTAGAATTCAAGATTGGTTTACGTTTAGGGTTAGTTTTATGATTACGGTTAGGGTTAGGGTAGGGTTAGTGTTAGGGTTAGGGATAAAGTTATTGATAAGTTTAGGTTTAGTTTAGGGTTAGGGTTATTGTTAGTGTTAGGTTTAGGGTTAGGGTTAGTGTAAGTTTTACTGTTATAGTTAGGTTTAGGTTTAGGATTACAATTCATTTTATACTTAGAGTTAGGATTAGGGTTAGTGTTAGGTTTAGTGTTGAAGTTAGGATTAATGATGTGGTTATTGTTGGCGTTAGGGTTAGGGTTAATTTTAGGTTTAGGATTAAGGTTCATGTTAGGGTTAAGTTTAGGGTTAATGTTAGGGTTAGGATAAGGCTTAGAATTCAAGATTGGTTTACGTTTAGGGTTAGTTTTATGATTACGGTTAGGGTTAGGGTAGGGTTAGTGTTAGGGTTAGGGTTAAAGTTAGTGATAAGTTTAGGTTTAGTTTAGGGTTAGGGTAAGTGTTATGTTAGGCTTAGGGTTAGGGTTAGGTTAAGGTTCGGGTTATGATTGGGGTTTGTGTTATTTTTAGGATTGTGTTTAGGCTTAGTTTTAGGGTTAGGGTTAAAGTTAATTTTAGGGTTAGAATTAGGATTAGGTTAAGGTTAGGGTTAGGTTTAGGGTTTTGTTTAGAATTATTGTTAGTGTAAAGTTCGGGTTAAAGTTAATGTTAGGATTAGAATAGGGTTAGTGTTATGGTAAGGGTTAGGTTGTGTTATAGGGTTACTGATAGGGGTACATATAGGTTTATGGTTATGGTTAGGATTAGGGTTAGGGTTAGGTACATGTTTAGGGTAGGATAGGGTGAGGTTTAGTGTTAGGTTTAGGGATAGGATTATGGTGAGGATTAAGTTTACAGTTATTGTTATTGTTTGCGATAGGGTTAGGTTTAGTGTTAGGGTTAGGGTTACAGTTAGGGTTAGGTTAGGGTTAGGGTTAGGGTTTGTGTTAGGTTTAGGCTTAGGGTTAGTGTTAGTTTTATGTTTAGGTTTTGGGTTAGGTTTAGGGTTAGGGTAATGGTTAGTATTAGAGTTTGGTTTGGGGTTTTAATGATGTTTAGAGTTAGTGTTAGGGTTAGGGTTAGGGTTAGTGTTAGGTTTAGGGATAGGTTATGGTAAGGGTTAGGTTTAGGTTAAGGGTTAGGGTTATTGTTAGGATTAGGATTAGGGTTAGGGTTAGGGTTAGGGTTAGGATTAGGATTAAAGTTAGGTTTAGGGTTATTGTTAGGGTTAGGGTTTGACTTAGGGTTAGGGTTAGGGTTAGGGTTAGCTTTTGTGTTAGGGTTATGGTTAGTTTTATGGTTAGGGTTAATGTTAGTGTTTGGGTTAGGGTTAGTATTAGGTTTAGGGATAGGGTTATGGTGAGGGTTAGGTTTAGGTTTAGGGTTCGGGTTAATGTTAGGGTTAGGATTAGGGTATGATTAGAATTAAAGTTAGGGTTAGGGTTAGTTTTAGGGTTAGGGTTAGACTTAGGGTTAAGGTTTCTGTTACAGTTAGAGTTAGGGATAGGGTTAGTGTTAGGGTTAGTGTTAGGGTTGGGGTTAAGTTTTGGGTGAGGTTTAGGCTTAGTGGTATGATTAGGTTTAGGGTTTGTGTTAGGGTTAGGGTTAGGATTAGGATTAGTGTTAGGGTTAGTATTAGTGCTAAAATTTGGGTTTGGTTAGGTAAGCGTTAGTGTTAGGGTTAGGTAAAAGTTATGGTTATGGTTTGGGTTAGGGTTGTTGTTAGGTATAGGATTAGGGTTAAGTTTTATGTTAGGGTTAGGGATAGGGTTAGGTTTTGTGTTAGGGTTACAGTTAATTTTATGTTTAGGGTTATGTTAATAGTTACTGTTATGGTTTGGGTTAGGGTTCAGTTTAGGATAATGTTATGGTTAGGGTTTGGGTTAGGGTTAGTTTTATGGTCAGGATTCATGTTAAAATGAGGGTTAGGATTAGGGTTAGGATTAAGTTTAGGTTTACAGTTAGGGTTAGTGTAGTGTTAGGGTGAGGGTTAATGTTAGGGTCACTTTTAATTTGGGGGTTAGGATTACATTTAGGTTTAGGTTTGGTGTTAGGGTTAGTGTTAGGTTTAGGGTTAGGTTTAGGATTAAGCTTCGTGTTGAGGGATAGATTAGGGTCAGGATTATGGTTGGGTTAGGGTTTGTGTTAGGGTTAGAGTTAGAGTTAATGTTAGTTTTAGTGTTAAGGTTAGGATTAGGATTAGTGTTAATGTTAAGTTTAGGATTAGGTTTAGGGTTAGTTTTAGGGTTAAGGTTAGGTTTGGGTTTTGGTTTAGGGTCAGGCTTAATGGAATTATTAGAGTTAGTGTTAGGGTTAGTGTTATGGTTATGATTAGGGTTAGGTTTAGTATTCAGGTTAGGGTAAGGTTTAGGTTTAGGGTAAATGTTGGAGTTAAGTTTATTGTTAGATTCAGGGTTAGGGTTAGATTTAGGGTTAATGTTAGGGTTAAGGCTTGGGTTAAGGTTAGGGTTAAGTTTAGATTTAGTTTTAGTATTAGGATTTGTGTTAGTGTTAATGTTTGTGTTAGAGTTACTATTAAGGTTAGGGTTAGGTTTAGTGTTATGGTTAGGGTTAGGGTTAGCAATAGTGTTATGGTTAGGGTTAGGGTTTGGGTAGGGTAAAGGATAGAGTTAGGCTTAGGGTTTTGGTTGGTCTTAGGGTTAGGTTAAGTGTTAGGGTAGGGTTAGGGAGAGAGTTAGGCTTAGGGTTATCATTCTTCTTAGGGTTTGGGTTAGGGTTAGTGTAATGGCTAGGGTTATGGGTAACGTTATAACTAGTGTTAGTGTTAGGGTTAGGCTAAAAATTAGGGTTAGAGATAATTTTAGATTTAGGAATAGGTACGCTTTAGTGTTATGGATAGGGTTATTGTTAGGGTTAATATTAATGTTAGGGTTAGGGTTACGGTTAAGTTTAGTGTTAGGGTATGGGTTAGGGTTAGGGTTAGGCTTAGGGTTAGTTTAGTTTTAGGCTTAGGTTTGGAATTTGAGTTAGGATTAGGGTTAGGGTTAGTGTTAGCGTTAGGTATATGGTTTGGATTATGTTAGGATTAGTGTTATTGTTAGTATTAAATTTTGTGGGCTGGGGATGTGGCTCAAATGGTAGCGCACTCTCCTAGCATGCGTGCAGCCCAGGTTCAATCCTCAGCACCACATACAGGCAAATATGTTGTGCCCACCGAAAACTAAAAAATAAATATTAAAAAATTCTCTCTCACTTCTCTCTCTCTCTCTCTCTCTTTAAAAAATATGCATTAGGTTTAGTGTTAGGGGTAATGGTAGGGTTAGAGTTAGGGTTAGTTTTAGAGTTAGGGTTAGAGTTAGGGTTAGGTTTAGAGTTAGTTCGGTTTAGTGTTAGGAATAGGGTTAAGGTTTGTGATAGGGTTAAGTTTAGAGGTAGGGTTTTGTTAGGGTTAGGGTTAGGGTTAGTGTTAGTGTTATGAATAGGATTAGGGTTATATTTAGTTTTAATATTAGGATTAGGTTTAGTATTAGGATTATGGTAAGGTTTAGATTTAGAATTAGTGTTAGTTTTAGGGCTAGGGGTAGGGTTAGGGTTAGTGTTAGTGTTAGGGTTAGGGTTATTTTTAGGGTTAGGGTTAGGGTTAGGGTTTGGGTTAGTGTTATGTTTAGTGTTAGTTTTAGAGTTAAAAATAGGGTTATTGTTAGACTTAGGGTTCGTGTTAGGGTTACTGTTAAGTTGAGGATTATCATTAGTGTTAGGTTCAGGGTTAGGGTTAGGATTAGGGTTGGTATAAGGGTTACAGTTAGTGTTAATGTTAGGGATACTGTTAGGGTTCGGGTTAGGCTTAGGGTTATGGTTAGTGTTATGTTTAGGTTTAGGGTTACAGTTAGGTTTTGTGATAGGGTTAGGGTTAGGGTTAGGGATAGGGTTAGGATTACAGTTAGGATTATGGTTAGATTTAGGGTTAGAGTTAGTGTTAGAGTTAGGTTTAGGGTTAGAGATAGGGTTAGGGTTAGTTTTTGTTTTAGGGTTTAAGTTAGTGTTAATGTTAGTGTTAGGGTTCATTTTGGGAATATGGTTAGAATTAACTTTAGGTTGGGGTTATGGTTAGGGTAAGTGATGGGGTTAATGTTACGGATAGGGTTAGTGTTAGGGTTTGGGTAAGTGCTAGGGTTAATATTCGGGTTGTGTTAGGGTTAGGGTTAGAATTAGGTTAAGGGTTAGGGTTACTGTTAGGTTTAGTGTTAGAGTTAATGTTAAGTTTAGGGTTAGTGTTAAAGTTAGTGTTAGGGTTATGGTTAGGTTCAGTGTTAGGATTAGGGTTAGAATTAGGATTATGGTTAGGCTTTGGTTTAGTGTTAGGTTAGGGTTATGGTTAGGCTTAGGTTTAGTGTTACCGTTAGAGTTAGGGTTAAGATTAGGTTTAGGGTTAGTGCTAGGGTTAGGATTATAAATAGGTTTAGGGTTAGTGTTAGGGTTAGTGTTAGTGTTTGTGTTAGTGTTAGGGTTAGGGTTGGACTTACAGTTTGTGTTAGGTTTATGGTTAGAGTTAGGGTTACGGATAGGATTAGGTTTAAGTTTAGGACTAGGGTTAGGGTTAGAGTTAGGTTGAGTGTTAGGGTTAGGGTTAGAGTTAAAATTAGGGTTAGTGTTATGGTTAAGGTTAGATTTAGTGTTAGGTTTAGGGTTAGGATTAATATTATTTTTATGGTTAGTGTTTGTGTTAGTGTTAGGGTTAGAGTTAGGGTTAGAATTTGTGTTAGGTTTAGGGTTTGAGTTAGGGTTAGGGTTAAAGTTAGGATTAGGAATTTGTTTAGGGTTAAGGTTATGGTCAGTGTTAGGGTTACGGTAGGTATAGGGTTAGTGTTAGTGTTAGGGTTGGGTGTGTGTTAGGGTTAGGGTTAGTGTTAGAATAGGGTTACATGTATAATTAGGGTTAGGATTACAGTTAGTGTTAGTATTTGGGTTTGACTAAGGCTAGTTATAGGGTTAGATTTAGGGTTAGTGTTATGGATTTGTTAGGGTTAATGTTAGGGTTAGGGTTAGAGTTTGTGTTAGTGTTAGTGTGAGGGTTAGGGTTAATGTTAGTATTAGATTTAGGGTTTGAGTTTGTGTTATGGTTAGGGTTAGGGTTAGTGTTAGGATTAGGGTTTGGGTTATGGTTTGGTTTAGGGTTAGTATTAAAATTAGGATTAGGGTTCGTGTTAGGGTTAGGGTTATGGCTAGGGTAATGGTTAGGTTTAATATTAGTGTTATGGTTAGGTTTAGGGTTAGGGTTAGCAAAAGCTTAATTAGGGATAAGTTGAGGTTTAGTGTTAGGGTTAGGGTTTGGGTTAAGTTTAGTGTTAGTGTTAGTGTTAGGGTTAGCGATAGGGTTAGAGTAAGTTTTAGGGTTAGGTTTACAATAACAATTAGGGTTAGTTTTAAGTTTAGTTTTTGGGGTTAGTGTTAGGGTTTGTGTTACAGTTAGGGTTATTGTTACGGTTAAGCTTTAGGTTTATTTTTAGAGTTATGGTTAGGGTTAGTATTACATTTAAGTTAGGGTTAAATTTAGGGTTATTGATAGGGTTATGGTTGGTTTAGAGTTAGTGCTATTTTTAGGATTAGAAATAGGGTTTTTGTTAGGGTTAGGGTTAGGTTTAAGGTAAGAGTTTGGGTTAGAGTTGAGGTTAAGGTGATGTTTAGGGTTAGGGTTATTGTTAGGTATAGGGTTAGTGTTAGGGTTAGTGTTAGGTTAAGGGTAAGGATTAGGGTTAGGGTTAGCTTTAGTGTTAGGGTAATGGATAGGGTTAGCATTAATGTTAGGGTTAGTTTTAAATTTAGGATTAGGGTTAGAGTCAGGGTTAGGTTTATTTGTTAGTGTTAGGGTTAGAATTACAGATAGGTTTATGGTTAGATTAACGTTTAGGTTTAGAGTTAGAGTTATTGTTAGGGTTACATTTAGGGTTAGGGTTAGTGAATTGTAAGGCTTAGGTTTATTGTTAGGGTTAGAGTTAGGGTTAGTGTTAGGATTACCATTAGAGTTATTGTTAGGTTTTGGGTTAGAGTTAGGGTTAGTGATATGGTAAGTTTTCGGGTTAGGTTTAGTATTAGGGTTAGTGTTAGGGTTAGTGTTAAGTTTAGGTTATGGTTAGTTAAGGGTTAGGGTTAGGATTGGGTTAGGTTTATCGTTATGGTTGGGGTTAGGGTTTATGTTAGGGTTAGGGTTAGGGTGTTAGGGTTACAGTTAGATATAGGATTAGGGTTAGTATTAGGGATAGGGTTTGTGTTAGGGCTAGTGTTATGGTCAGAATTAGGTTTAGTATTAGTGATAGTGTTAGAGTTAGGGTTAGGTTTATGTTTATGGTTTGGGTTAGGGATATGCTTAGGGTTAGGTTTAGTGTTAGTGTTAGTGTTAGGGTTAGGGTTAAGGTTAAGATTTGTGTTAGTGTTAGGGTTATTGTTAATGTTAGAGTTTGTGTTAGGATTAGGATTAGGGATAGTCTTAGGATTTGTTTTAGGGTTAGGGTTAGTGTTAGTGTTAGAGTTACAGTTATGGTTATGGTTAGGTTTAGGGTTCATTTAGTATTAGAGTTAGTGTTAGTGTTACGGTTAGTATTAGTGTTAAGTTTAGGGTTTGTGTTAGGGTTAGGTTTAGGTTTAGTGTTAGGTTAGGGTTACGGGAAAGATTAGTATTAGGGTTAGTGTTAATGTTCGTGTTAGGATTAGCATTAAGGTTAGGGTTAGGGTTAGAGTTAGGGTTGGGATAGGGTTATTGTAAGGGTTAGAGTTAGTGTTGCCAATATTGTAATATTTAGAGATAAGTTTTGGGTTAGTGTTAGGGTTAAGGTTAGGGTTAGAGTTAGTGTTATGGTTAGTGTTAGGGTTAGGGTTAGGGATAGGGTTAGTGTTAGGATTAGAGTTATGGATTGGGTTAGGGTTAGGGTTATGGTTATTGTTAAGGCTACAGTTATGGTTATGATTAATGTTAGGTTTAGGGTTAATGTTAGTGTTTAATTTTGCATTAGAGTTAGTGTTAGGGTTACTGTTAAAGTTAGGGTTAGGTTGAGGGTTACGTTTAGCGTTAGGGATAAGTTTAGTCTTAATGTTACGGTTAGGGTTAGGGTTAGGGTTAGAGTGAGTGTTAGGGTTAGGGTTAGCGTTAGGTTTAGTGTTAGTGTTTGGGTCATTGTTAGGTTTAGTGCTAAGTATATCATTAGGGTTAGTGTTAGGTTTATAGGTAGTGTTAGGGTTAGGGTTAGGGTTAGTGTTATGGTTAGGGTTAGGGTTAAATTTAAGATTACTGTTAGTTTTAGGGTTACGGGTAGAGTTAGTTTAAGGCTAAGAATTATGGTTAAGGTTAGGATTAGGCTTAGTTTTAGGGTTAGGGTTAAGTTAATGATTAATTTTACACTTAGGGTTAGAGTTAGGGTTAGGATTAGTTTTAGGTTGAGTGTTACGGTTTGAATTCAGGTTTGTGTTATGTTTAGGGTTATGGTTATGATTAGGGTTCAGATAGGGTTAGGGTTAAAGTTATGGTTACTGTTAGGGTTAGGGTTAGGTTTAGGTTAAGGGTTAGTGTTAGGGTTAGGGTTAAGGTTTGTGTTATGTTTATATTAAGGGTAAGTGTTAGGAGGTTTATGGGTAGGATTAGATTTAAGGTTAGGGTTAGGGTTAGGGTTAGTGTTAGGGTTTGCATTAGGGTTATGGTTACGGTAAGTATTAGGGATAGGTTTTGGGTTAGGGTTAGTGTTAGGGTTAGCATTAGGTTTAGGATTAGTGATAGGGTTAGGGTTAGGTTTAGTTTTAGTATTAGGGTTAGGGTTAGGGTGCATGTTAGAGTTATGGTTAAAGTTAGTGTTAGTGTTAGAATTAAGGTTAGGGTTAGTGTTAGCAATAGGGTTAGGGTTAGGGAGAGGTTTAGTGTTAGTGTTAGAGTTATGATTAGGGTTTCATTTAGTGTTAGTTTAGAGCTAGGGTTTGTGTTACGGTTAGTTAAGGTTTGTGTTAGGATTAGTGTTAGGGTTTGGGTTAGTATTAGGGTTAGGGTTTGTGTTAGGGTTAGTGTTAGGGTTAGCATTAGTTTTATTATATGTTTAGGGTTAATGTTAGAGTTAGGATTTATATTAGGGTTTATGTTAGGGTTATGGTTAGTGATGATAGTGTTTGTGTTACGTTAATGTTATTGATAGGGTTTGTGTTAGTTTTAGGTTTAGGGTAAGTGTTAGATTAAATTTAGGTTTAGCATTAGGGTTAAGATTAAAGTTATTTTGTGTTAATTATAGGGTTAGGGTTAGTGTTACATTTAGGGTAATGGTTAGGGTTAGGTTTTGTCTTAGGGTTAGTTTTTGTGTTAGGGTTAGGGTTAGGGTTCATCTTAGGGTTTGGGTTAGGGTTAGTGTTAGGGTTTGGTTTAGGATTAGCGATAGGGTTAGTTTTAGGCTAAATGTTAGGGTTCAAGTTAGGGTTAGATTTAGTTTAGGGTTAGGGTTATTTATAGGATTAGGGTTAGAATTAGCATTACATTAAGGTTAGGGTAAGTTTTAGGGTTACACTTAGGGTTACTGTTAGTGTTAGGTTTAGGTTTAGTGTTGGGGTTAGGGTTAGGGTTAGGGTTAGGATTAGGTTTAGTGTTACCTTTATGTTTAGGGTCAATGAAAGGCTTAGGTTTGGAGTAAGGGTTAGTGTTAGAGTTATGGTTAGTGTTAGGTTTACGGTTAGTAAACAGTTAAGGTTACATTTAGGTTAAGTTTAGAATTATGGTTTGGGTTAGGGTTTGTCTTCGGTTTATGGTTAGTATTAGGGTTAGGGTTAGCGTTAGGTTTACGGTTAGTAAACGGTTAGGGTTACATTTAGGTTAAGTTTAGAATTATGGTTTGGGTTAGGGTTTGTCTTCGGTTTATGGTTAGGGTTAGGGTTAGTGTTAGGGTTAGGGTTAGGGTTAAGTTTCGTGCTATGTTTATGTTTAGGGTTTATATTAGGGTTAGTGTTAGAATAAAATTTGGTTACAGTTATAATTAGCATTAGGGTTAGGGTTAGAGTTAGCTTTAGGGTTAAGATTATGGTTATGGTTGGTGTTAGGGTTTGGGTTTGGTTTAGGATTATTACTAGGGTTCAGTTTGGTTTAGGGCTAGTGGTAGGGTTAGCATTGGGGTTAGTTTTAAGGTTAGGGTTAGGGATAGCCTTAGCTTTAGGTTAGTGTTAAGGTTAGTGTTAAGGTTAGGGTTAAAACTAGGGTTAGAGTTAGGGTTCTGGTTCTGGTTAGGGTTAAGTTTAGTGTTCAGGTTCGGTTTATGGTTAGGTTTAGGGTTACAGTAAGTGTTAGGTTAGGTTTAGAGGTAAGATTAGAGTTAGATTTAGGGTTAGTGTATGTGTTAGTTTTGCTATAGGGTTAGTGTTAGGGTTATTGTTAGGTTTAGGGTTAGGGTTTGGTTAGGGTTATTGTTAGTGTTATGGTTAGGGCTTGTCCTAGGGTTATTGTTAATGTTAGGATTAGATTTAGGATTAGTGTTAGGATTAGGGTTAGGGTCAGTGTTAGGGTTAAGATTAGGATTCATGTTAGGGTTAGGCTTAGGGTTAGGTTAGGGTTCCTGTTAGGGTTAGGCTTAGGGTTAGGATTAGGGTTTGTGTTAGTGTTAGAGTTAAGGTTAGTTTTAGCAGTAGTGTTAGGGTTAGGGATAGGTTTATGTTTAGTGTTAGGGTTAGTGTTATGGTGAGGGTTAGTATTATGTTTATGGTTAGGTTTAGAGATAGGATTAGTGTTAGGGTTGACCTTAGGTTTAGGTTTAGGTTTAGTGTTAGGGTTAGCATTATAATTAAGTTTAGGGTTAGTTTTAGTGATAATGTTAGGATTAGGAGTAGTGTTAGGGTTAGGGTTATGGTTAGGTTTAGGTTCTGTGTTAGGGTTAGGGTTATGGTTAGGTTTAGGTTCTGTGTTAGGGTTAGTGTTATGGTTAGGGTTAATGTTAGTGTTTGGGTTAATGCAAGATTTAGTGTTAGGTTAAAAATTAGGGTTAGGTTTAAGGTTAGTGTTAGGGTTAGAGGTAGTTTTAGGGTGTGTTTTAAGGTTAGTGTTAGGATTAGGATTAATGTTAGGGTTGTTAGGGTTAGGGTTATTTTTAGGTTAATGGTTACAGTTAGGATTAGGGTTAATTTTAGGTTCAGTTTTAGGGTTAGTGCTGGGGTAAGGTTTAGGGATAGGTTTAGTGTTAGGGTTTGGGTTAAAGTTGTATTAGGGTTAGGGTTAGGGTTAGCATTAATTTTAGGATTACCTTTATGATTAGAGTTAGTGTTAGTTTTAGTGTTAGTGCTAGGGATTTTGTTAGGGTTAGTGTTAGGTTTTCTGCTAGGGTTAGAGTGAGAGTTAGTGTTAGTGTTAGGGTTAATGTTAGCTTTAGAGTTAGTGTTAGGTTTAGGTTTAGGGTTAGCATTAGTGATATGGTTAGGGTTAAGGTAGGTCATAGTGTTATGGCTGGAGTTAGGATTAATGTTATGGTTAAGGTTAGGATTAGTGTTAGGGTTATGGTTAGGGTTAGGATTAGGGATAGTCTTAGATTTAGGAATATGTTTAAAGTTAGTTTTAGGGTTAGTGTTATGGTTACAGTTAGGGACAGGACTAGTGTAAGGGTGAGGCTTAGGTTTAGGATGAGGGTTAAAATTAGGGATAGGGTTAGGGTTTGTGTTAGATTTAGTGTTTGGGTTATTAGAGTTAGTGTTAGGGTTAGGGTTATTTTTATGGTTTGCTTAAGTTTAGTGTTAGAGTACGGGTTAGGGTTAGTGTTAATATTAGGGTTAGGGTTAGTGTTTGAGTTAGGGTTAGGGCTAGGGTTACGGTGAGGATTAGGTTTTGAGTTAGGGTTAGTGTCAGTGTTAAACTTTGCATTAGAATTAGTGTTAGGGATAGTGTTAGGATTAGATTTATGGTTATACTTAGTGTTAGGGTTAGGGATAGGAATAAGTTTAGGGTTACTGTTAGGGTTATGTCTATGGTTAGTGTAAGTGTTAGGGTTAGGGTTAGGTTTCATTTAAGGGTTAGGGTTAGTGTGAGTGTTAGGGTTAGGGTTAGGTTAAGTTTGATGTTAGTATTTGGGTTAGGGTTAGTGTTATAGTTAAGGATAGTGTTAGGGTTAGTGATAGGTTTAGAGTTAGTGTTAGGGTTTGGTTTATGGCTGGTGTTATGGTTAGATTTAGGGTTACGTTAAGGGTTAGGATTAGGATTAAGATTAGTGTT